>NC_079905.1:2160850-2263350 GCF_024868665.1 Triplophysa rosa | reverse complement strand
GTAGATTGTAGATTGCGTTGGACATTGTGGGAAGGAGATATTGCGTCTGGTTTTTTTTATGTGTGCCTTAGTAAATCACCCGCTGAAATTTCCACTCCCATCGGCGCTTTTTTAAATTGCACTCTAGCGCTATTTGATCCTGTTTAGTAAATCTGTGATGTCATCACAGGGAAATGCATTTGTGATGTGTGACTGGTTTTCAGTCTGATGAAGAAAAAGGAAACCTTTATGTGACTTCAAAATGAACTTTGTGTGAATGAAAAAATAATGAGACTGAGCTCCAGTATAGTGTGTGTGTGTGTGTGTACTTGTACATCTATGTGAGGACCGGTTTGAGTTGTAGACCAGCGGTGTGAGGACAAGGAGAGTAAAGTGAGGACATTTTCCAGAGACCCCTTTAAAGGGCTGTTTGAGGGTGAAGACTTGGTTTTAGGGTTTAGGTTATAATTAGGTTTAGGGTAAGGGTTAGGGTCAGGCATGTAGTTCTGATGGTTAGGGTGACGGGCTAGAGATTGCATTGCGTCAATGTATGTCCTCATAAAGATAGCTGCGCAAACGTGTGTGTGTGTGTTACCTCTGACACTCGCTGGCGTGCAGCACCAGGTTCTGGTTGTTTTTGGCACACAGCGTGAGCTCGTGTTCGGTGGAGTTGAACGCGTCCAGCAGCAGGTGACACTGGCGTGTACTGCAGTCAAACAGAGACAGTGTGTGTTAACAGACACAATGCAACAACTTCTGAACATAACGTTGCATACACAATTTTGCATGTTGCATACATGTCATGTGACTGAAACATCATGTGACTGAAACGTCATTTGACTGAAACGTTTTGATCTGAAGGCGTAAGTCTGATCGTTTGAAATGAGGGGGAAAATATAATAAAAAAATATAACTTTTTTTTTAAAAGAAACTTTGTTAAAAATGATTTATTCTGGAAATATAAAGAATGATTCATTCACCCTAAACTTTAAATAGTAGTGTGTTTATGTATATGTAATATTAATTCTGATTTATTGTCATTAACAAAACACAAGCACACAGACGTATGCCAGGGCACAAACAGACACGAGCAGAAACAGATGGGCACAGATGTCTTGTCATATTCTGTTTCAACATCAAAGGTTAGCGTCTCTTTTATGTAGCAAAAGCTTTGTGTGTGTTGTATCTTCATGTAAACAGAGCATTATCTAATCATTATTTAGCTGTACATCCTCATACTTCACACTGTCTCTCATCTGTTAAATTAAACAGGAAGCTACTGCCCTTTTAAGACATCAATATGTTAATAATCTCCGTTATGATTGGCTGACCTCGGGATACCGGCACAGTTCCCAATGTTGTCATCAGACCAGTGAGAGCTGAACAGGTGGATGTGTAAATACAACCTGTTATACTGTATATTAATGACCTCATGGTTGTGACATCATCTATAATAAATGTGCCGGTGGATCTGGAAGTTTATTTCAAAACAGCAAGAAAATCTAATTTCTGTCTGATTTAATGATGTAGCGTTTGAAAGGGACAGCGCACTCAAAAAAAAAACTTTCATCATTTATGTTGTTTAAATCTGTATATAATATATATAAAATAACCATTTTTTCCTCTGGAACACAAAAGAAGATATTTTGAGAAATGCCGCCGTGGTTTTGTGTTCAAACGATGGAAGTCATTAGGGTCCAAAGTTGTTTAGTTATCAATGTTCTTCAAAATATCTTTAAAAATAGAATCAAAAATTCTTTAAAAATATTTTGTGTTCTTGCAATGATGCAAGAATTTTCATTTTTGCATTAATTTAGCTTTTTTTCGGAGAACTATCCCTTTAAAGGCCTTGTACGCTTAACCACAAAATTATAAATGACGCAAGATTCAGTTTAAGTTTTTACATTTTACGACCCATTCATCGAGTCAATAAATAAATGTAATAACAAAATGCATTTTAAATGATGGCAGCTGTGTGGTATTCTCTCTCTCTCTCTCTCTCTCTCTCTCTCTCTCTCTCATTGCTTACAATAATCAGTGAGGGAATGAATCATCTCATGAGATGTTGCCAATTTTTAAATAGCAGAGAGAGAAAGTGAGGCCGAGCGCCAACCACAGCTTACTCAACACTGAGCGTCTCTCATCTTCTCTTCTCTCTGAACTCACCAACAGATCCTCAATTAAACAACATCACCTGCTGCAACACCGGCAAAAAACATCCAAAGAGCCGTTCCAGGGAATTGAAGCATGTTACATGCTTCTCATGACCACAGAATATCATTTTGAGTCATGTCTTGTAAAACCTGTGTGAGTGACTTTCATCTGTGACATACACAGGTGGTTATTTACAGCGAGATGCGCAATTTTATTTTTACACAAATGTGACTGTGAATAGTGACCGTGGCAAGCGCCGTTTTAATGTGGGCTGCGTGGAATTCTGCACAAATCCACATGCACTTTCATTGTACATAATAAAACAGCCCCTGTTCTCCAGTCATATAGGTTTGGAATGACACGTCGGTGACTAAATGACATTTTTGGGTCAACGTACCCCTTAACACACTTCACAACTAATGTAAAAGATAAAATGTTATGACTGTGGTAATACTCTGTTGTTTGAGCGTTTTCTTTCCTCCGGAGTCCCATCTCTTCTCTCTGCCTTCCCACTTCATCTGTTCACACTTCAGAAGAGTTAAAAGCTTTTTAAGACCGCTTGTGTTTTTTCCATTTAACGGTTTGTGTGTAAGAACGATTGTAAAGCGTGTGTTATTGTGGACGCATCCTAATGGCCTCGTGCGTGGGCTCTGCGTGCGCGGTTGAAGACGAAACTGTTGCTTTTTACAACCTCCCGTTTAATTCATTTCTTTTCCAAACACACATGCTGTATATTTTGTCCTCACACACGAGTTGTGTGCGTGTTATACAGAGAGACATACATTAGCTGGGACAGATACAGTATACGCGTTTGCTTTACTGATCTGTGGGCAATCATTGTCCTCGTGTCTTTAAGGGCTTTTAAAACGTAGAAATCGAGGCCGTCCAATAAGTATTCATCAGATCGTCGGTCTGGAACAGACTTCTACACCGCTTAAATTATTCAGCGCACACGATGGGCCATTTGTCTGGACCCACTGCTCAGAATTCTCTAGAAGATCCTCATCTCGGGAACCTATTTCATCTTCTCGGAGGTATTGAGTTGAAAAACTGCGGCGTTTGGATCCTTCGAGACGGCGCTTACACTAGCGTTCACATTTTTTATGAAGCTTGTTTACATAATGCATGAAATTGTAAAATGCTAAAATTCTAATAATAAATCTTCTGATAAACACTATAAAGAATTCAATATTCTTACAAATTAGGGATGTCAAAGGATTAATGGCAATTAATCGCATCCAGAATAAAAGTTTGTGTTTACATACAATATCTGTCTGTGTATTGTGCATACTTATTACGTATTTAAAAGCACAAAACATACACATACGTGTATATACTGTATATTTAGGAAATATTTAGATGTATTTATTTATATTGACCAATCATTGAAATGATATACTGTATAATCATTTAATAATTTTGATATTGTTCTTAAATAAATGCATGTATGTGTTTATAAATACAAAATGAATATGCACAGTACACAGACGTATATTATGCAAACACAAACTTTTATTCAGAACGCGATAAATCGCGATAAATCGTTTGACAGCCCTAAAATAAATGCATACTATATACTATAATTTGAAAACAATCCTTGTTTTGCGCCGGTTTCATTTGTTAACAGCATCTGTGCCAAAATGACACATAACATTTATAATGTATCACGAGCTTTGCAAAACGTGTTACTAAATTCTCTAATGTTGACATTATAACACAACCTTCATATAATCCACACGCCGACTTGCCATTCGGGTCTAATGTTCTTAACATAATCTAATTTCAATGAAAGACTAACCTTAACCCAACATAACACCTTTTGCCATTATTAAATATGAATTAGGACATTATATACTGCCTGGATGAACCTATTTACCTGCCGGGAATCTCTCTCCGGTGAAGAATCTGATCTAAATGAATGTGTGTTTGCATTTAGCGCCGTGCTGCTATTTTAAGAACGTCTGAAACCCACAGAGAGCTACACGCATCAACCAGCTGCCGATTATTGTACAATCTCATTTTCCACAGGCCGTGAACACGGACAAAAGCATCTCTGGTTCAAGTGGAGGAACGAGCGAATAATATTGGCATCATTCAAGAACAATATGAGGATTTTTATGGGAGTGTCACCGCTAAACGCAGAGATGAGACGAATCGCGTGTGTGTGCGCGTCTATCAGAAATGATGGATGATGTAGAAGACTGAGACAGCAGATATTATTACAGCTAATGAGTCACTTCAAGTGGTCATTACTATAGTGTGATCCGTCTCTCTCTATCACCATCTGTCTGTCTCTCTTTTTATCTTTCTGTCTCTTTCATCCAGCCTACAAAGAGAGAAACAGTCATTAATATCCACTTCTGACATGTCACGGGTGATATTAACATTCAGGCTCCCCCGAAACAGAGCTGTCTGCAGATGAGAAGTGATTATTAATACTTATGATGTTTCATAAACCCGTGAGAAAGACATCACAGATGAGATCTCTTTAATGTCTTAATTATTTCTCCTAGACATCAATGAGATGAAATAGAGGACACATTGAAACGGTTGCTTGAGAACCTGTGAGAAAGAGTCAGAAATGTCTGCAATCAAAGTCAATATTATTGAAGATCTCAATTTGAACTCAAACATCATCTAATTCACCCAAATCCAGATTATTTTACCTTCTACATTCATACAATTTTCCTTTGGGAATGCACAGCATTATATCCCATCTGACATCTATTCATGTTTCTGCATTTTCAGTAAAGACATGTTGTTTTCATCTCCCAACGGGATGATGAAAGCTCGAGGGTCCTCGGAAAACCTCGTGCTCATCTCGTGTGACCTCGCTGAGTATTCTCTTAGCTAGCATGAGAGAGAATATTCTTAAAACAACAATAGCGGCTCGCCAACAAAGTCTCCTTGTGAAGTGATACCCGTCACCCATCACCCCGGCAACGCTCTCCTCCACTGATATGATGTCACAACCATGAGTGCCCACTGTTTCATATCAATACACATTCAGTAACTTTTCAAAGGTTTAATGGAGGTTTAATCAGAGCGGTCCTTTGGCAGTGAACATTATTTTTAGGCAGGTGTGAACTACATGAAGAAATCTTGATATTGTTTGGAGTATAAAGTGCTAGAGTAAATGTAAGAGACGTACCTGGTGGCGGGTAACGTGCTGACTCGAGTGAAGAAAACTGAAGGTTCAACATCCACTCGGATTCCCAAACTGAGCTCCCGATAGTAGCCCTCCACCTGTCCGGCTCCACCGCTGTATTTAAAGGTCAACACCACCTCCAGTGTCTAGACAGACAGATGGACAAAGAAGAAAACAAAACAAAAACACATTCAATGATTCAAATAGACCACAATCCTGAGTCAAGCAAATCAAGAAATCGACTGCAGGTACAGAGAAACCAAAAGATGAATGTCTGAATCTTGTCCCCCTCAAGTCTCATTTCACCCCAAAATAAAAAAAATGAAAACATCATCCTGCACTTTTTGTGTACCTTTTAATTGCACCCAAATTCTCGCTGTTGCAATGCACCCAGACCTTTGCATTCAGTGATTTCGTTTTATTACTATTTTTAGTTTGCATGCATTACAATCATGAGAATTAGCACAGAAAAAAATGAACATTTTCAGGAAACTAATACCACCACACTAAAAATCTTATGGTCCTAGAACATCTTTTTCTTTAAGCAAACTACGTCTCATTTCCTCTCCTGGATTCAAGAATGAAATCTGACTCGTTCTTGACAAGTTTCATAAGATATTAGCTAGATGTTAGATATCCAAATGTTAGCAAGAAGGAAGAGGGTGGAAGTGATTAAAAAGTGACGAAAATGAAAGAAAACACTGTGAATTAAAGTAAATGTGGAGAGAGAGAGAGGCTTTATAACCTCTGCACCAATACAGATTAACTCCAGATTCTTCCAAACAGATCCTTATTATATCTCTCTAACATTTGTACTTGACATAAAGAAGTATTATTATTTCAAATAAAATAAGAGTAACAGAAATCACTCTCGCCCATCACACCTCATCATACAGTATACAGTACTAAACAGCTTAAAATAGCCCAGCAAATGAAATATTACTAGTGAGTAGAAAACATCAAAAGTCACATTACAGCTTGTTCTGACCGAGAACTGAAAACATTTATGTGAGCAAACAGAATAACCACAGTCTGTTCTGTTTACATGACCTTTAGTGGATGATAGATCTAAAATGATGCAAACCTTTGAGATCACAGTGAAATATACAAGAGTGCTCAAGAATAAAAGCATCTCAAAACTCTTTAAAGGTCTAATACCATGAAGCTTGTATCATAAATGGACAAACTAGTGATTGTATAAGTAAATAGACCAAACAAACAAATAAACACAACATGAGACAGGCAGCACCAATGTATTAAAAACTGTTTAGAAACAGTGACCCTGACTTCTAGAAAACAGCATTAAAGGAATAAAAATGTTGTCATTTCAAACCTGTATGACTTTCTTTCTTCTGCAGAACACGAAAGAAGATATTTTGAAAAATGTCGGTAACAGAAAACTGTTGGTCCCCATAGGCATGCATTGGTTTTGTGTCCATACAATAGAAGTCAATGGGGACCAACGGATTTTGGTTACAGACATTTTTCAAAATATCTTCTTTCGTGTTCTGCAGAAGAAAGAAAATCACACAGGTTTAATTCTTAAACCTGCTGCTGTGACTCCTGTCACGAATGTTAATCAAAGAACATGCGTGTTTGAGAACTTCCTTCAATTTCTGTCTATTTCCTACCTGTTATGAGCTCTTAATTATACTTAATTATACCCTTAATTATATCTTAATTATAGCTCTTAATTATACTGTTGAATGGCTATAATTTATGTTAAAATAAATAAAAATTTGAATGTTAGAGAAACCTGCTGTTTCTACTTTAATTTAAAGATTAAAAGTGAAATGATTAAAATGTAAAAGTATAACTTTCAAGATGGCGGACAAGTCTACGTGCATGGAGCGCTTGAATGTGGCATCTAGTTATATATATCTATGTCTAAAACTTAACCCGTGTTCAGCCTCTGCGTGCGTGTGTGTGTGTGTGTGTGTGTGTGTGTGTGTGTGTGTGTGTGTGTGGGTGGTGGCTTTCCTCCTGAGAGATGCTATTTCAATCAAAGAGAGAGCTATATATAGCATAAATGAGAGAAAGAGAGAGAGAGAGAGAGAGGGAGAGGGAGAGGGAGAGGGAGAGGGAGAGGGAGAGGGAGAGGGAGAGGGAGAGGGAGAGAGAGAGAGAGAGAGAGAGAGAGAGAGAGAGAGAGAGAGAGAGAGAGAGACAGAGACAGAGACAGAGACAGAGACAGAGACAGAGAAAGAGAGAGAGAGAGAGAGAGAGAGAGAGAGAGAGAGAGAGAGAGAGAGAGAGAGAGAGAGAGAGAGAGAGAGAGAGAGAGAGAGAGAGAGAGAGAGAGAGAGAGAGATAGAGACAGAGAGAGAGTGAGAGAGAGAGAGGGAGAGGGAGAGGGAGAGGGAGAGGGAGAGGGAGAGGGAGAGAGTGTGAGAGAGAGGGAGAGGGAGAGGGAGAGAGAGAGAGATGTGCTGACACACACACACACATTGAGTTCTGGTCAGGTCAGCTAAAGAGAATCGACATAGATGCTGAATGAACAAATGAACACATGAATGAGTGAGTTTAATAATGAATGATAAACTGTAATGAAGAATGAACGAATGTATTACATTAACAATAAATAGAATAATACATTTACAAGAGGAAGTGAAAGAAAAGATGGAAAAACAAATCACTATGGAAAGAAAAATGAACTAAACACAAACAAAGGAATGAACGAATGAACAAAATTACAAATAAACGAATGACTAACATCGGGTAAGAGAGATCGAGTTCTTGTATTGAGATCTTTCAGAGCTGGACCTTCAGGATGAACAAATGATTTTTATGACTCCTGTAATGCTGTGAAGGTGACCGCTGCAGAAATCCCTCTAAACGCTTTTAAACGCTCTTAAATCACAAGCCCCGACATTCCTGCACTGCCTCTGAAATATTCACCAAAAGAAATATTCTTCTGCGCTCAAGACAAATTCAGACGTACTTCTAACCCTTCTGAAACAGCCGCCGCCCTCCTTCTTGTCCTAACAGTTATTAAGACCCGTGAGTTTAACAGCTTACAAGAAATCCAATACACTTCATAAAGAATTCTGACATTTTCATTTACATCATCACTGTACACCATTACTGTATAACACTACAGCATGACAGATGCCTCTTAAATGCTTTGGTGATATTGTACTTCAACAGTCACGCCAATGAAGCCGCACCGAGCCGAAACTGAACTCAATTGAGACGAATAGAAATGGAGAAATAATGAGAAACGAGCACTGCAGAGTTAATAGACTGTGTCTGGAGCTGCGGGAGGGGTAGATACAGTCTGGTCTTCAGACAGAAAAAGATCATTCCCTGTCATGTAAATTGCACAGCTTTCATTGTGTTAGCTGCCCACTGCTCCAGGTGTACGTGTGTTCACGACTTGCTGTGCATGTGTTCACTACTCTCTGGATGGGTTAAATGCAGAGGTCACATTTCGGGTATGGGTCACCATATCTGACTAATAGGTCACTTTCACTTCTTTTCTTTAGCGCCCCCAGTGGAGTTTTGTGTCTCAAAACTGTAGCAATATGTAACTGATGGTACGTATTTTGTGGCGCCTTTAGGGAATCGCTTTCATGTCTGTTCTTTGGCCTCGGAACGCTTGGACTAATTACACTTTTTGAATAAACAGCATATGTAGCCGTATCTTAAGTGCTGTTTTCAGTTTGATTAAACTTTACTTAAATTAAAATTAAAACACCTTGACTTTTGAGATTCAAAATGTCTCATTACAGGCATTAGCACAGAAATGACATTCTTCCTAAGCATTTTTGTCCTGTTTAAGTAAAAAATATTTAATACTTCTTCATTACGATACATTTACATAACAAGAAAAGTGACCCAAAACATTTTTTGTAAATTAAATCTACAGTAAGTTACTGGCAAACCTGTTGCAAAACTAAAGCAAGGTTTTACAGTCATATCACATCTTTCTCACCGTCACTCTAAAACACACAGAGAGAAAGAGAGATACTAAGAGTATTTGAGAGAATACAGCATTCATGACTGAGAGGGTTGTTTTTACATGTTGCTGTAAGATCAGACATACCGCTTCAAACAACAACCTGCCATAAACCGCCCAAAAACAACATTTGTATGCGTTTAAAAGAGAACATTAATGTTGTTCCCTAGAGACGAGGTAAAAGGACAGAAGTGAGCGTGTGCGGTCAGATGCTGATAGCGGCAGGTCATGGGATGTGTTTATCTAGTCATCTGGATGTCAAGGGTTGCCAGATCCGTCTCATTTTACCTCCTGAAGGGTTCAGCTCTGGTCAGATAATCACCATTACTTGAAAATCACAGACGGACAGAAGCAGGTAAGAACTGAACTCTGTATTTCCAGAAGCAGCCTATAGCCAAACCCACACAGATGCAGTCTGACGTCATTATAACTAAACTTCATATGAAGCTCTGCAGTATGAAACAGATGGGTGAAAGTGTGTGTATTTTGGTCCTTGAGGTCTTATGCCAGCCTGATAAAACACTGTGTGCGTGGCACTTTCACACACACCAGTTGCTAAGATACGATTGTTTCCTTTATGCCACTTTAGAAGCTCAACTGCCCTCTCGAAGATACAAACAACTCGCTGAACTGTTCTGGATACTGTAAAAGTCTCCGGCGCTGCCGCGTGTTGCTTGCATTTCCATGGCAATGCAGATGGCTGATGTCGAGAGAGTCTCTGCGGAGTTTCGGTGCATTTATTTTCAGACCTGCTGCTTTTAGTTTTCGTTTAACATCCGTCTTAATTTATTATCGTCTCTGCAGGTTTGCCGTCAGATCAAATATAAATAACGACTGAATTTAAACCGACACACTATAATTGGCATACACAAACTGAACCGGCCTGTTATTTTGTTGTCTTTTCTTTATGTGTAAAAAATACGAGACTGATCATGATTAAACGTCAATCATAATGAATGTCAATGACATTAAGAAGTCTTCAAGGTACAGTGGCAAAAAATGTCTAAAGCCCACTGCACAAATTTGCGTCCGAAATTTCCGCACGTTAAAAAATTAATACGACCTCACGTTGTGTCAATCACATTTACACACTGCCTCCGATATTTGCGTCCATCATAAAAATATTCGGACTGGGTTCGATTTTCTGCGTTTTCGCATCCGTAGCAAGCATTTTGAGTGGCCTTTTATAACAAGTCAGCGACACCGTACAAACGAGAGCCAAATACAAAAAATTCGGACTGTATGTGCAAAGACCTTAAGAGTATGCAAAATGGTCAAAAGAAACACATTCACATAAATGATACATTCCTATAAAAAACAACAACAGAAACAATTGTGGCACTGTGTTGTCACCCCTGTACTGTATGTCTTCTTAATACATGTAAACTATTAAAGCAAGAAAAATCCTGTTTTCCAATATATATCCCCTTTAAAAATGTAATACCAACACATGAAATGGCCAATGTAGAGGCTTTGTGGAAATAAAAAACTGTAACTACTCGTGCTGCATCCCTCACATCAGTTCAGTCCAGTTTAACGTGATTCACATTCACAGGGTCAGTAGGAGAGGGAAAAGAGGGCAGCTAGGGTGTTCCAGGGTTTAAGGGGGTGGGACTGAAGGGCAGTTATATGCTGTGAAGGAGCAACTGCTGTAATCAGTCGAGAGAGAGAGAGAGAGAGAGAGAGAGAGAGAGAGAGAGAGAGAGAGAGAGATCTATCAGCAGTATCAGCAGCTGGAGTTCTGCCTGTGTGTGTGCGTGTGCGTGTGTGTGTGTGTGTGTGTGTGTGCGCGTGTGAGCTCATCTCTGTGATGATGTATGGATTCTGTACCTCTGACTACTGTGTAAGCACTTTCAGGAGCCAATTGTGAGTGCGCACACACACACACACACGCACGCACACACACACAGGAAGGCTTGCAATACAAAAAATTCTAAGCTTCAACCTTCTATCAATAAGGCAGAAAGTAATAACAGATTTGGAGAGAGAGAGAGAGAGAGAGAGACAGAGAGAGAGAGAGAGAGAGAGAGAGAGAGAGAGAGAGAGATGGCGAGAGAGAGAGAGAGAGAGAGAGAGAGAGAGAGACGGGAGGAACGTCTACGGTGATGTAAAATATTACAGAATTTACACACAATTGTTTTGAAAATGTAGAAACATACCACATATAATTATTTCTTTGTCTCTTTATTAGAAAACTCCCGAAAACACAGGAAATTTGTATGTAGTGTTAAAAATCTGAAAAAAAAATTATATAAGCTAAAGTGGCTGACACAGAACTAAGATGTCATCATGTTTTCGCTTCTTCGCCAAAGGAGATAATGTATTATATGAAACGCGCTCAGAGCAGTTTGTCCGTTTAGGGCTACTGTAGAAACAACACGATGAATTGCATTTAAGGGGATTCGCGGTGTATGTACAGTAGATAGAAATAGCTCATTCTAAGGTAATAAAAACATAACGCTTCATTATGTAAGGTCTTTATAAACCTCTGAAGACATAGTGATGTATATTATATTGCATTTCTGTCTATAGATCCTACACTGGACCTTTAATAAAGAGGCCAAGAATAAATATGTAGTGTCATCAAAACAACATGCTAAAACAAAGCATTTGCAAGCTACTGTAGTAAAACATAAAATAAGTAAAGAGCTCCACACACATAAGTTGGCCAGATCATGTATTACTTGAAATCTAATGTGAACAGGTTTGTGTGTAGATTAATCCGAATTTAAAATAAAAGTGATTAGCAGGGATATCTCTCATTGCCGCTTAATTTTGTCAAATGTTTTTGGGCCGGTGCGTGTACAGATGCTAGCACAGCTGTTTTAGCAGGAGTCCTGACAAGGATGGGAGTTCCCTCTCCTTAGTCATCAGAGCGAATCATTCAATCAGATCTCCGAATTACACATAAATATCATCATTAGCTGAACAAAGACTGAACCGAACCCGACAGCTGAAAGTGATCAGCATTTATCATAATGAACTTTTATTCCTCTTTCTTCCCTCAATGGACAACATCCTAACGGATGAAATCAAGCACAATGACTTTCAGCTGTCAGGTCTCATTCGAGCTGACGCCTGTCAGTGTCAATAATGTGAAAAGATCTCTCTCAGATCTGACAACAGACAGATTTCAAATGTGAAGTAAAAAGTTTTATCATACACAACAGACTTATTTTATTTAATATAAAAGCCAACCACTAAACAAACAGTGTTGGGAGTAACTAATTATTAAGTAATTAGTTACTGTAATTGAATTACTTTTCGCTTGAAAAAGGATTACTTTAATGCAGTGATCACCAACCCTGTTCCTGGAGATCGACCGTCCTGCAGACTGCAGCTCCAACCCTGCTTCAGCACACCTGTCTGTAATTATCAAGCAAACCTGAACACCTTGATTAGATAGTTCAGGTGTGTTTGATTGGGGTTAGAGCTGAAATCTTCAGGACGGTCGATCTCCAGGAGCAGGGTTGGTGACCACTGCTTTAATGTATAATTCTCACATTTGTAATACTATGGTCAGTTAATAATACCACTTAATGTAGTTTAATATTATTTATTTGAATGAATTAAAAGAGCCGTTTCATGTCTATCCTTGAATCACTTAACTAATCAAGGTTGATATAAGATATTGAAAGTAATTAGTAATAAGTAACTAAATACTTTTTGGAGAGAGTCATTTGTACAGTAATCTAATTACACTATTGAATATGTAATGAGTAACTAGTAATTCATTACTTTTTCAGAGTAACCAACCTCTAAAAGAAAGCTTGTTGCATTTTTAGAATTAAACAACAACTTCATTTACTTTGATTCATGTTTAACCGATTAAAAAGCCAAGTGTTCCCAAAGGACGGTCTTGTTCGATTTTTTTTTTTACAAAGTGTAGCTGAGAAACACACAGACATACACAAGCGTGTCTCATATAGCAACATGCTCATCTCACATCACTCATGTGTGTGTTCTTAAGAGCTTTACACCTGCCTGAAGGGATGGAGAATGTCTGTGTGCTCATTCATTTTAATAATAGATGACTATTTATACTCTAACCTCCAGCACAACTGATAACACACACAAGCTGAAAGCAAAGACACGCACAAAATAGTTTAGAATCTGGTGTACTGAACATTAATAAGAACTCATCAGCCGATAAGATAAAATGATGTCATCATTTATTCACCTTCTTGTCGATCATAACCTTTATAGACCGTTTCATCAGACGCGCGCGCCTGACCCCCAGTTAACTTCCGGTGTGTGTTTGGCTAGTGTCTAATAATATAACTATTTATTATTAATTTGTATTATTATTTTACTGTATAATAATTGTATTCAATAAACGATTTGTTGATCTGTTGACAAGTGGTTTTGTGTTCACCACACTACACTAGAAGTCAATCGGGTTTTTGGTTATCAGCATTCTTCAAAATCTCTTTTTTGTGTGTTCTGCAGCTTCTGGCTATAAGAGAGAAAGTCATTTTGTCAGATGAGATAACAGTTGAAGGCTTCATCTGTCTCATGCGTTACAGTCATATGAAACTTTAGCTCATAATTTCATCTTCTCATGGAAAAATTGTTCTTACTTTCTTTTACAGGCACAGAAAAACACACTGCCACACCCTGTCCTATTTCATCGGCAACTCTCTGTGTACTAGTACAGACAGACTTTGACTTGAAGGGATAGTTCACCCAAAAATGAAAATTCTGTCATCATTTGCTCACCCTCTGGTTGTTCCAAACCTGTATAAATTCCTTTGTTCTGCTAAACACAAAGCAAGAAATTTGGAAGAATGTCAGTAACCAAACAGATCTTATCCCCCATTTACTGCCATAGTAGAGGAAATAAATACTACAGGAGTCAATGGGGGATGAGATCTGTTTGGAAATTTGTACAGGTTTGGAACAATCTATGAGGGTGAGTAAGTAATGACAGAATTTTCATTTTGGGCTGAACTATCCCTTTAGGACTCACAAAAGCGTGTTGGAAAGCAAACAGCTGAATTTAAGAGTTTGGACACTGTGGGAGCACGCTGTATGTTACACATTCACACACACACGAGCCATCAGAAGTCCGACATGACACATGCTTCTATAACGCCACAAATCAAGCCATTAATCTACTGAACAAAAAGAGCTCATATTGACTTCCTCCTCCTCCAGAGCATTCTGGGAATTATTAAAATGCTTTTTCACCATCTGGCCGCAGTTGCGTTCATTTCCGATGACAAACCGGCTCATGTTCTTTAATGGTCTGCTGAACTTCTCTAAACCAGAGGAAGGAAGAAACTATCCCAAGGAAAGAGATCAGTAAGGAGAGAGAGTGAGCGAGTAGAAGGTTTGGGAACAAAACATCGGAATATGGTAAATTTAAATTTCGTTCACAGAAATGAACCCCTCATCTAACACTTCTATCGAACTTTTTATACCAAAATGCATTTCTCATTGCATCTCAAGTTGTTTCTGAAAGACCCTTTCTTTCTCACAGCGGTCAACTCACTTCATGACACGTAAGGCTCCACAAAAAAACAGAGGTCCACATAGCCAGTGTTTACTCCTTCTGTTGACTTCACATCACAGTCGGACAGAAGAAAGTATTACACACCTCTTCTTTAACTTTTGCAATTTTTTAATCTTAAATAAACGAAACAACGTGAAGCAAGAAAGGTTTTCATTTTCTTAACCAAGCTAAACTAGCTACGGCTGTCTAATGACACAAATGTAGTGTGATTCTGAGCTATGAAACACTGAGCCATGTGTAGACAGACCTACATATGGGGGAAAATTGACCTTGAATTCAGACCAAACAACCAAACCAAATGTGAAAACAGTCCTGACAGAGTAAACCAAACCTCTCACATCACCTCCTAACCAGGTGCGACGAGTGATGCACACACATACAAACACACGCTTTCTCTCACATATCTGACCCTGACGGTGCCTCTCCAGCAATACCAATCCTTCTTTTTGTTGTGCATTGGCCAACCCAACAGAGCAAGAAAGAGAGAAAGAAAGTACTGAGGGGCAAAAAGGCTTTATTTGAGTCTTCACAGTTAAGCTGTTTGGAGTGCTGGAGATAGCGAGGGCAGCACACGGCCTCTCTCTAGGTGTGTATGCTGCTGATAGGGTTTTTCGAGAGGGGAAGTGAGTGAAGACACTTCCTGTTGTGGAGTCGCAGTCGGACGCTGTCACCCAGCAGAAGAAGTGATTACCTACAGTCCTTCAGAAAGAAACATCCAGAGGAGCCACAGGCTTATGGGATATATCCTGCAGCGCCTATCTGACCTGTCAATCAACACCTCTCTCTCACTCTCTGGCCTCTCGTTCATCTCTAGCTTCTCTGTATGGCTGTTCTGTTTGTCATTTTGATTCATTCTCAACAGAATACAGATTTTGGGGGATTTACATATATTCTGTCACTTCTAACTCTCTCTCTCTCCTTCTTTCTCTTGAATTATGCAGCAGTGAGTGGAGACATGGATCATCAGCCAATGTGCCTCAATTAATTCTTCTTCTCTGCTGACAAAATAGTCACATGTGCTGAGGTTGGGTGTTAATCTCAGGTGAGAAGAAAACATCAACCTATTACATTAAAATACAAGCTACTGACAATATAAATCAGAATTGTATATGCATATGTTCCTACAGACGCTGATTCCTCTGCATATAAAAACTTGAATATTTCAAAGAATCATGAGACAACTCTATGGAAACAAAGCACACTCACACGCATTATAAAACAAATATTAAAAGTCTGTGTGCATAGAGTAACGTCCAAAAGTCTAAACACACACTTACGATCTTGGCTTCCAAAACTATTTAAAACACACAATCTTCAGCACCATGGATAGAGACAGACACATAAACAATCCTCAGCACCACGGACAGCATCACTAACACACATCCACTGTTCAGCACCACGGACAGCATCACTATCGCACAGCCACTGTTCAGCACCATGGACAGCAACACCATCACACAGCCACTGTTCAGCACCACGGACAGCATCACTATCACACATCCACTGTTCAGCACCACGGACAGCATCACTATCACACAGCCACTGTTCAGCACCATGGACAGCATCCCTAACACACATCCACTGTTCAGCACCACGGACAGCATCACTATCACACAGCCACTGTTCAGCACCATGGACAGCATCACTAACACACATCCACTGTTCAGCGCCACGGACAGCATCACTATAACACATCCACTGTTCAGCACCACGGAGAGCATCACTATCACACATCCACTGTTCAGCACCACGGACAGCATCACTATCACACAGCCACTGTTCAGCACCACGGACAGCATCACTATCACACAGCCACTGTTCAGCACCACGGACAGCATCACTATCACACAGCCACTGTTCAGCACCATGGACAGCAACACAAACGCACGCCTAATCTGTAGCACCAAGGACAGCAACATAAATGCACATCCGATCTTAAGCACCAAAGACAGAGCTCACATTTCAGAACTGCACCTCTAAAAGACAAACTTGTTGAGCCTATGAACTAACGCGGTTATGCAACAGAGACTATCCTTGACGGCTGCTCCAGGCCTGAGGCCTGCTTATTAGTACCAGACTCTCGATCCAAAGAAGCAAAGATCAAATCTGTCTCAAGGCAAGGTCTTCAGAACGACTCTGGCCCTGCTGAAGGCATGATGGACTCTAAAAGGGCCATTCACAAAAACATATTGACTAAGAAAATGTGAGATACAGTGCTATGAAACAGTAAATAAAATTCAGAGCACATCTTCTCATTAAAAGCACACAGAAAGACAAAATCAGACAATCGTAATAAAGAGCTATGCAAAATGTGACGAAACGAGATTATACTGTGGGTGACTCATTCATAAAGTGACCATCAAAATGTCTTGATTTGTTAAAATATTCACACTTGAGAATAAAAAAAACAGAATAAGATGCTATTTAACATTAAAATTTTGCATCAAACCTAACAGAAGATATTGAGCCCAACAGGTGTGTATAATGCAGAGGTTGTGTAGCTAGGAAACAGAAAACTCACCTTAACATGGTTGTATTCGTTCTTGCTGGTGTCAGCACCGACCGATTTATTTTCAGAGCGGGACTTCAGGACCTGCCGCAGTGGGCTGGAGACGGGCAGACCTGTTACGCTGATACCATCTGAAATCACACAGCAACATACATTAACAAATCTGTACACACACACACCTGAACACAGCAGGAGCTGGAGAGGAAAAGGAGATCACTATCTCCCATGACTTATACGTGCAGATGAAAACATTACACCCATAATTCTTCATATTCAAAACACATTAGGAGCCCATCAGGGTGTGACCATCACTCAACTCAATTCTCTCTCTCTCTCTTCATCCTCATTTCAATCCTCACACGCATTTGTTTGTCCAGTGTTTAATGCTCGACATAAAAAAAAGAAACCGTGATGTGACAGTTTGAAAGATGATGAGGTGGAAAAACTTTGCAATCAATAAGGAGATAAAGTGTGCCGCAGTGGAACATGGTTTTATCTTCCCTGCACATAAACTCACAAATTCTTCCAAGCGAGAACCATCCTGGCTATTTTTAGTTACAACAGTTATATGACCAACGATACTTTATCAAAAACACTTAAATCGCCGTTGCAGTGGGAACAGCCTTCAAGATTGCAAGAACATAAAAACCCAAACTCAGGTGTCTACATATCTATGTATATACACAGCAATTGACTTCACTACTTATTTCTAAGCAATTTATCTTTATTTTACAGAAATAAGCAATAATACCCCTACGTGGCAAGGAATTGAGACTGTATTTTCCAATAAAATGCAGAACCACACAAAGCCATAGCTTTATTTGAAGGCGTTTCTATAGCACTGACATTTCTGAGTTCAAACCGCTTCCACTCCGTCTGAGGCAGAATAATGAGGGTAAATTGCCGTGTTTGCCATGCGCAGATTTCTCTGCAAACCTCACTCAGACGTGCCAGCGCGCTCACATAAACTCAAGAGAATAGAAAGTCAAGAAAATAGAAAAAGACGTCAAGTGAAAACGTGCACATATGAAAAAAACATCTCATTTTGTGTGTGAAAAAGCCAATGGAACCTGATTTATTCTGTCACTGCAGCTTTCACGCAAGCACCGGTTTACTCTTCTCTTTGAAATTCTGCCCCAGAGCTGTTGATAAACCCCCCAGTGGTTAGAGATAGTCAGTAATGCGGTTGTGTGACCTTGTTGGAACAGCAGCACACATCAGGATAGATCTGGTCAGATCTGTGTGTTTCAACAGCCACAGGTTCTGAAATAGGAGGTGAGTGAGTTTAAACAGTCGAGGGACAGAAAACTTAAAGTCCTCATTACGAGTCCTTTGGAATGACATCACTGTCCTTCAAGTGTGCCTGACGCGATATGGCGTAATGTCTCCTTTTAACTTTACAAGACGCCCGAACACCGGGTCACAGGAGGAGGGTGCGACAAAAGAAAGCGATATGGATCGAAAGAGGGCGGAGTAAAGGCAGTGACAAGATTAAAATGAAAGAGGGTGGAGCTTAGAAAAAACAAGAAATAGAGGTGTTGCTCAGAAGTGGCATGAGATTAGCTGAGGGCGGGGCTTAGGTAGTGACATACGATCAGGAGAACGAATGTGGGTGGAGCTAACCCTGGACTACATCAAAAGCACCTCCCACTCTCATTAAATCACGGATTTTAACCTTTGCAAGGTACTCAACAAAAAGAAATAAAGCTCAATATAAGATCAGACGATCTACCTTAATTTTAGCCTAAACACAAATGAGAGAAAATTCAACGCAAACGTCACGTTAAGTGAGATCACAGAAGCGCAGCAGGCCGTGCCACATGAAACACGCTCAATCGTGGCACCCACCGTTTACCAGATGTTACCCAACAAGGCTAGTGAGTTCATCTCTATGTAGGGAAGGTAAATGTTTACCTCCAGCGGACTCCCAGCGGGGTAAAGTCATGCCGCCCCTCGGTGGGCCGTGTGAGCCCATCTCTCATTATGCTGTTCGTGTCCTGACACTTTAACATTCAGGCACTAATGTGTTTAGTCTGACTGTCTGGCCCTCGCGCTCTGATGGAGACGCAGATTTATAGAGGACGGCTGAATGAACCAAACGCAGGCGCTGGCGGAGTATTAAAGAAACTCTCATACACCCTGAACCCGACGCCCTCCATGCCCCACCCTTCCTGTGAGACACGCGGGACGTTGCGTCACAGTGATGACATCACCACCATCAAAGTCTGAGTTATAATGGCTGCAGGACACAGACAATGAGAGAGAGGGAAAGTGAGCGAGGAGGTGGTGAAGTGGAGGAGGTAGGTAAAAAGAGAAAGTGATATAAAAAAGATTTTCTTTTTTTTGTTTGGTCATCAACGTTCTTCAAAATATCTTCTTTTGTGTTCTGTAGAAGAAAAAAATGAACGCAGGTTTGAAATGACACGAGGGTGGATAAATGATCAAATAATCTCCATCGTTGGGTGAATTACCCCATTAACAGAAGCATGTCCATTTCAAGCATACCTACAATCGTTTCAATGTTTTTAAATTATGCTAGTAAAACCTGAGATAATAGTTGTCACCGCATGATAAGATGGAACAGGAGAAGGTTTCATCGGGTACACGTCACCTTTGAAAAACTGAGAAAGAAAACAGCGTGGTTCTTAGCAAACTTCAAGCTTATCAGTCATCAGGACACCGACAAGTGGTTTACGACACCAGTAAGCCAAAATACACACTTCATCATAAAATGATCTCAAACAAGACTTGATTAAAAAGCACATTAATGGCGAGCGCGGGTTGAGAAGATATCTGATGTGACGAATCCTGAAGTAATTTCCTGCCAAAACACAGCGCCGAGAACGGTTCTTATGACATCACAATGAGAAAAATGAGATCAGAGAGCAAAAAATATCAAACAGCAGTTCATCCCGGTGGAATCTTATCCAAAAATGAAAATGTTCTCTAAACCTGTATGACTTTTTTTCTTCAGCAGAACACAAAAGAAACGTTGAAGAACGTTGGTCACCAAACAACACTGAACCCAATTGACATTTCTCAAAACATCTTCTTTTGTTTTCCAGAAGAAAGGTTTGAATAACATGACAATGAATAAATGATGACAATATTTTTATCTTTGGGTGAACTGTTCTGTACCTTTAAGACTTGTTTTCATCTTTTCTGTCTTTCTCACAGTTACAAACAAGCAGGACGAGAAAAACAATGGCGTCAGTGTTAATATTAGCATTAAATAACAGCAAAATGTATTAGCATCTGCGATAACATCAGCAACGTTTACGACTCACTGCCCTCTACATGCAGCAGTAATAGGAAGGGATTTAAGCTGTCTTATCTGCCTAATTCAGAGAAATGATTATTTCGACAATAATTAAAACATTTAGTGTCCTCTGAGGAGAGACCCCGGTGAGGAGAGAGAGAGAGAGAGAGTGGCTGTTAGTCTCCCACCTGTTTATGTAATTCAAGCCCAAACAGCAGACATCCACAAACAACATCTCATCCCGCCGTCTGCTCTCCTTGTGTTTTATTAATACTAACACGAACACGCAAAGAGGAGAAAAAGGAGAACCTAGATGAATATTTCATCCTCACAAGACTAAATGCTTCTTTGCAGGAGCAGGAGGCTCATGCCTCTTTGAAGTGTTAACTCAGGATTCAACTCAGGTCCTTTTAGAGGAAATCTTGACATAATAATCAATAATAATATAAATAATAATATAATCAATCACAGTTTGGGACGCAGCAGAGATCATTCTTAAGGGAACCTATTAGGGATGCGTTTTCTCAGGAAAAACCTCTAAAAAGACTTAAATAAATAGTTGACAAAGCTCCGAAACATTTCAAAGCAATACTTTAAAAGCGGCATAAAAGACTAGCTAGGCTTTAGAAGAAAGAACACTAGTAATCTCCACTGCTTTGATGGCGTTTTGTCCGCCAGACGTGCTTAAAAGAATTGAATCTTTAAAGCCCACGTGAACTGCCGATGATGAGGACAGTTTCCTCGCTTCATTTTAAACAGCCAATAGTCAGTAGTTTGCCACGGACATGGTTTACTATGCTTTCCTGTAGCTCAGTGGTTAGAGCATGGCGCAAGGTCATGTGTTCGATCCCAGGGATTGCACGTCCTCAGAAACAATTGTGTAGTATCATGCAATGTAAGTCGCTTTGGATAAAAGCGTCTGCCAAATGCGTAAATGTAATATTTGCTAATGTTATTCTGACGTAAGTGTCAGGGTGAAGGACGTTCTCATGCCAATGTTTTACCGGTTGATATTTTATTGGTTACTGTAAGAAAGAGACTGACCATGTTTAATGCATATCTGCTAAAAAATGAATTTAAAATGATTGTCTGGAGTATGAAGGAGTATCCTTAAGATGACTTCAAAGTCCTTAAGTGTTCAAATCTCCACCATATCACCGGACAAAGTGAATTCTGCCTTTCAGTTTATCAGACTCGATTAAGTTCGTCTTTATTATTTCGTTAATGGCTTTGAAGATGCACTCATGTCCAAAAAAAACAAGTGCAAATGGAATGCATCAGATTGATGATGTTTTTGTGAGCATGTACAGTGTATGCGTGCGGTTGCGATTCTCACCATCATTCAGGTCGTGCAGCAGGCTCTCCTGACTGGAGAAGTCCAGTTTGGCCTGTATCCTGATGGGGACGGTGACGGATTGACCTGATTTCAGAGGAAGGTGAGACAGTGCGTCCTGCAGGTCCCAGCTAATGAACTCGCCAAACAGCTTTTCTGAAATCCAAAAGAAAGAGTTTGTTTGCACTGAGACCTTTAGATTGGGGATTTTCCTGAAGGGCCGTGTCCAGTGTTTAGCTCTAACCCTAAAACAAACACACCTGCTCTTCGACATCTTTAGGATTGCTTAAGAAGGTTTGAAGTAAACACTGTGGGACACAGACGCCCAGGAATACAAACTTTGATTTCTGAAGCAGAGGTATATTAGGACATACGTTTTTGCTGCGGAATATTAAATGTGATTTTATTTTATGGTTCAAATTCAAAGTGGGCTGTTTGAGAGTTAGTTTTCTACATACAGTACACAGTGATGCCATTGAAGAACCATTTTCGGTTTCCCCAAAAAATCATTTACTCAAAGGTTCTTACAGTATAAGAACAATTTCTTTCTTACTTTTTATAATCTAAAGGAAAAAGGTAAAAACGTTTGTTTGACGGCTTGGTTGACTATCCAGTCAATTCCAAACTTAGATCACTTACCCTGCCAAAACTACCAATCTTTTTTTTTAAATGTCTAAACATAATACATCTTTAAGAAAAAGCACAAATAGCACTAGGAAAACTCAGATCTGTTTTGTTCAATGCTGACATCTGCTATGAGATAAATCCATAAACTCGTTCGTTGTAGTCATCACTTGCATGCTAACCATGCGGACTATAATCCGTGTCTTCTGAGCCTTCCTACCACCTCCCCTTAACCTACACGGGACGCACACGGGACAGCTTGTGAAATACAATTTCCTCTAGATTTTATATTTTACATCTCATGTTTGATACAGCAGCAAATTCAAAGTCACGAAAAGATCACAAAATCAAAAGACAGAAACAAAAACCACAGCAGAGGTGATACAGGTGACCAGCAGTGTATTCGTATATGAACTGTCACAAAACAACCTTAAGACGCAAAATGCGCCTAACATGGTATGTAATAAACAATAACATGTTATTTTGATCATCTTGATCTTGGCCGTGCAGAATGAAGACTTACCAGCCCTTCCTCTCGCTCGCTCTCTCTCTCTCTGTTTGTCTGTCTCCCTGCATGTTAAAAAGACACATGTCCATCGCTTTATTTAGATGCTACAGCTCTCAAAGCTCTCTCAGGATGAATATTACAGACAGGCCGCATAACAGTCAAACGTCTGCCTCACAAATTACAGCCGTGTGTCTCGTGACTTTCAAAGGTCCTGCACGCCAAGCAAACTCCCCCGTCGCCTGCATTTACTTCATTTAAATGAGCCAACGTCACGCAACTCCTTACTATCAAGATTTAAGTAAGAAAATACAGTGCTATGTTGATGTTTCTAATTCAAATGTTACTGAGATCAAATGAATAAATATGGACTCAAAAGACTGCAAATGATTTTCTGCACAAACCCATCAGTTACGGGACTACCAGAAACACACTAACAAGTGTGAGAAGCTCTTTAGGCCCAAATATGGAGTGAATCCAGATAGCGATCAACAGGTTTAGCATTTTAATTCGGTGTCTGCACTAAGGGGAACTATCACAGGTGTCTGTCTGGACCCTGATCGTCTCTTCAGAACAACACGGGCAGATATAAACAACCCAGACAGATGTTAAACCCTGTTCCACAACAACACGCTCCCAGGCATGCGGGCCGACGTCCGGAAGGGATTCTATCTGGCACCGGCCCTGAAAGGATCAGGACAGCAGACTTCATCCAGGCCGAAGAAGCGCCGCTGCCAACAATACAAGCTGTTTTTGGAGACCGGGGAACTCAAACCGTGCGTTTAATCTCTTAGATGTATGGCCGTCTCATATCGGGGATGTAGCCTACTGCCAAAGAGAACATTGACAATTAGCATGTGGCATAATGAGGGTGAATAAACAGGTGGAAAGTATGTTTTATAGAGCCAAATGGAAGTATGCAAATGCATTTAAGTGAATTCTGAGTTTACATATACTTTACCATTTGAATATATTCTCATTTTCGAGCAGAAAGACCGTCTGACATTGATGAGAGCTTTCTAAAATTGCAGATTTATTGGCTTTATACAATAGTAGTTTTATATTCAGACTGTTAAAATGAGCATTTATTAAGAATAACTAATATATATAATGTATATTATACATGTATATACTGTACAGAGCCGATATTGAATAAATATCAAGTTTTTTTAAGCAAGTAGCAAGTAAAGGAACACTCAAACATTTCATGTTTCAGATTCAGCTCCTTACTGATATTCACATAATAAAAATCTGTGGTTTATTGCTTTATACAGTATGTACATACAGTGTCTTGGGAACACTGCACTGCAGACCAGATTTAACACTAATAGTCAAAAGTCTACATGACACTTTTGGAAAGCAAACATACAGCTTGATGGCACAAACCTCAAAAGTCAAGAAATTTCTGAGACACACAAATATTCATTATTCCACGCACTTCTAAACAGCAGAAACATCATGTAATGTAGTTGGGTTTAAACACCTGAGCGATGACTGTAATTCACTGTGGTCCTGTAAGGCTTGTAACCTCGTTGCTAAGAGACACAAAGTAGCCGACAGCCCCGTCTCATGTGTTAAACAGAGGTGACAAGCAAGACTTTGAGAAGACAGGACATCTAGACATGTTCAGAAATCGTTAAGATGTGTAGAAGAGTTTTGGGGTTCTGGTGTGTTGTGCTGTAGTGTCTAGAAAAACTTTGCATACAGCAAACATAAATGTGTTAGTGCCAATCAAACTTCTACAGACGACAACAAAAACATATGATGTAGACGGACGAAGAGACAGACAGACTGATATAGTTATACAGAAAGACGCACACGCACAAAATGTTAAATAAGATTTTTTTTTTTCCGCCAACATCCCTCCAACCACAAGCACATTAATACAACCATCTAAAAATATGAAACGGCATCAAATAAAACTCACTGAAAGCTGGACAGAAACATTTATAGACACAACATCCCGGCAGGAGTTTTTATGACCCAAACCTAACAAACAACGCCAAGCGCTTTTTCACAAATTATTAAAACACTTCTTTATAGTCACAGTTTTGAGCTCATGCTTCATATGATATCTTCTGGTTTAATGCTGCTTTAATAGTTCTGAAATCACAGCTTACAAGAGAACTGTGAACATAAGGCAAGCGAGGAGGAGCTAAAGACGGAGAAATCCACATATACAGCAGATGAGGATCAGAGAAATTCATAATTCACACACACATCTTATACACAGAGCTGAATAAAACATCTTCTGTTTCGCCATATTAATAAACCGTTTAAAAACACATAAGTCTGTTCGCTTCGAAAAACACCCAGCACATCTCTCAACAAACAACATGGTTTAAAGCAGGAAAACATATTTGCCAAAACTAGTTTTTAGACACAGTGATGCTTGTCTCAACACTCGTGACATCATTGAGAGGTCCCGTTGCCTTTGGTTATAAAACAGTTGCATGGCCTCTAAACCATCAACACAGGTCACACACAGTCACGTCAATGTCAAAAGAAGCATCATGGCTGATTTAAAAAAAGCCATTGATGTCATCAATCAATCAAAACCAGATATCAAACAACATGTGACTAAACTAAAACAACACCAGCCAGCCCAACACCATCTGGAGTCAGAGCGGCAGACAGGTACAAAGATAGATTGCGGGCTAGCAAAAGAGACGTTTTGTCAAAAATGTGCATTTCCATATGTTGAGTGATAAATTGCCCGGTGTTTGCAGACAGAGATGAAAGAGCGAGCGATGGAGTCGCACGCACAGAGCCACCGGCATCGCTGCCCTCTGTTGGCTAAAGGAGAGACTGCGGCGGGAAAGCGTGTGTTTGTGCACAGATGTCTCATCAGAGCTCTCTCGGCTCATCTTTAATTCATTGTTTGCTTGTGTCGGCTACAGGAGACCCTGCTGCAGACGCGGCAAAACAACCGCTGTGTGTGCTTCAGTCAACACTCACTGAGCTAAACTCAACGGCTCTTTCTGTGTGGAAGTGTTTTAGAGTTCATCATGACCTTGGCTGCTCCGTTTGGACCTCCATCCTTTACTTAAGACACGGTGCCATCTGCTCTTCCTACGTCCATCACTGGCCCTCATCCAGAACAGCCTACACCCTCCCACCAACATCACAGGTCCAAACCGTCTCCCTGCAGGAGAATCTGACATCTTTGAGTCCTCCAGAAGCTTTCCTGGAACTCCAAAAGCTTACATTTACAGATATTTCAGAATCTCCCAAGCGTATGTGCCTTCTGGGAATGCTGACTCACAAAATAACTGAAATTGTGTTCCTGTAACTCAATTGGTAGAGAACTGCAGTAGGTAGTGGCTTCGATCCACAGGAAACTGATCAAAAATGTACCTTAAATTCACTGTAAGTCACTTTGGACTTTCACGTGGGAAGTAATGTAAATTGAATTTCTACATCAATGTTTATAAAGGGAAATGTTAGGATTACTTTAACGGTGAAACTAAAATGGAGCGGCATCGCAGGTTTTTTTAAGCTTTAGCATCCACAGCACCGATACACAGTGCAACACTAATTCCTATTGTCAAATCATCTTTAATTTCATTTATTTTGTGTTTTTCTTTTTTGGGCCAATGAATCCTACTCAAAGTACAAATGTAGGGAGAGGGAGAAAGTTTGCACAACGGCTCTTAAGGCAAACGGTGTTCCCCTTTAGGTCAAATAACGCAAGTTACAAAACCAACACAAAACAAAGCTCTCAACTGTTCCAACAAAACAACTTAGAACAGGAACTTCAGTAAAAATGTTACTGTTGCTCTGGAAATGCAAGCAGCATTTAAATGTCATGGGTGACGTTTTAAACATCTACATCAGAGCTACACGCTTTCTTGTGCCGCCTAAAATAAAAATAACCTGCACTTCCGTCACAGACGTTCCTGACAAAAGGAAACTCTGAAACATGCACACCTCAGTTAATGTCAGCTGGGGCGGATCTTCACACCTCAGGGGTCGCACCTTAATAAATGCCGATTCCTCTACAGCAAACTCAAAATATAAACCGCAGCTGTTTCTTCTATATTCATGTCTTGTGTTGCTGGTGTATTGAGTCGAGTCTATCAAAGCACGCACAACAATAAAACAGCGCGAGGTTTTTTTGATCCTAATAGGGACTTTGTTCTTGTGTGTTACAGTAGTGTGGGTTAATTAGAGGATGTAATGAGAGCATCCACAGCTTTAGTCCCTGAAGGCCGCGTGTGCATCTCACGCTATGAGTTATAATAAAGAAGTCTGTGTGTGTACGCTTAACGCTCCCACGGCTTCACCACAACGCATCGATTGAAATCTTTCACAACACTCAAGAGACCTTTAAGCAGCTGACAGTGTGCGCAGTGAGTTGTGTAGTCAAAGCAAGAGTTTACTCAAACATACAAGTTTTGATTTAACCTCGTGTTGTTTCAAAGCCATAGAACTTGTTTAGTGGATCACACATGAAAAACAAACCTGAGTCACTATTTGCTATGACAGTGAAGACAAGAGCATGGCTATGTGTTCTTGTAGGTGCTACATATATATTTATATATTTATATATATATAAATATTATAAAAAATATTTGTTGCTTTATGTCTTTAAATCTCATTGGTTCTTGCATGTTTTGTGTAGACACATTATATGACAACTACTAGTCACAAGACACACGTCACCTTTTTTTAATTTAGTGCTAGAATGGGTTTTTATGTATAAATAAACTCAAAATATTGATTCTTTCCCTAAGGAAAGCATCATTTTTCTTCAGAAGACATTTTTGTTGACCCAACATTTAGATTTAATTAATGATAGATGTATGTGCCTTTGGGATCTACAATATATAGCCGCGGGAAAAAATGAAGAGACCATTTCAAACTTATTTTCAGTTTTTCTGAATTTACTATTTACGAGTATGTGTTTAGGTAAAATGATCATTTTTGTTTTATCCTGTGAACTACTAACATGTTTCAAATTAAACAAACATTCTTTCTATTTGCACTTATTTGCAGAAAATGAAAACTGGAGAAACAGGTCAGAATAACAGAAAAGATGCTCTGTATTTTTCAGATCTCAAATACTGCAAAGAAAACAAGTTCAGATTCACTTTAAAGCAATATAACAGTCATATTTGTCCATGTATTTTGAAAAGAATGTGATAATCTGGATTTTGTTCACGGTTTTCATGCGTCTTGTCATTCTGTCAGTTTTTCACATTGCTGTTGGCTGACTTTGTCACTCCTGCCGTTTGATTTTGTTGAAATTTAACAGACACTGGACTGGAATGATTATGATTTCATGAACATTTGGAATGGTCTCTTTATTTTTTTTACTTTACTGCGGCTGTATACATAAAAGTAAAAAAAAAAGAAATCTCTGTTTGTTTTCAGGTGAAGATGGTAAGCCATATATCTGTGATGGCATGAGGACGGGTCAATTATGAAAGATTTGTGTAAATTATTCATTCAACCCAGTTCTCTCGCAACACCAAATAAAAAAAATCATGGGCCAATAAATAATAATTTCAAGCGTGAGAACATCAAGGATCTAGACACACTGTCAGCATCCAAACCCTGCAGGGAATTTCGCCCGTCTACGAGCAACTGAAGCTTCTAACAGTCTGTTTTAATTCAAAGTCCTGGCATGGGCTAAAGGGGCCCAGAATGAACTGGTGGTCCATCCATTCTCTTCATAATGATCAAGCATTTCAGTAGAAGAAGAACTAACATCTGGGGTTTTCTCAGATCCGCTTAAGGGCTTGATGAATCTAGAGCTAACATAAAAGTCTGAACCCACAAAACGGAATAAACGCACTATGACCCTCATCCCAAATGACACTTAGAAAAAATAAAACCACCAGAAGGTTATTTCATCACACGCGCTACAGAGAGAGGGAAACAATGGATTAGTATAATACACAAAGGCAGTGAGAGATAGAACTGATGGAGGATGAGGAGCAGCTCACAGTCATAATATAATGAACTTCATGAAGCTTCTCGTCTCAGCTTGACAACAGACTGTTAGAGAATAACAATTTCATGACAAAAGACATAAAGGCATATGAGAACTTTCATAATTACATCATTAATAAACATCACCTGTGTGTGTGGGGGGGGGGGTGGTGGTGCGTGCGTGCATGTGTAAGGGACAGAGTGAGTGTAAAAGTTTAAGTGTGTTTCAATGTGAGTCATAGGATGTGTGTGTGTGTGTGTGTGTGTGTGTGCGTGCATGCCTGCGTGAGTCTGTGTTTGTGCGTGAGCGTGTAAGAGACAAAGTGACTGTTAAAGAATTTGTGTGTCAGTGTCAGAATGTGTGGCAATATGAGTGTGTGCGTGCGTGCAAGTGTGTGTGTGTGTGTGTGTGTGTGTGTGTGTGTGCGTGTGTGTGTGTGTGTGTGTGTGTGTGTGTGTGTGTGTGGCAAGATGAGTGTGTGTATGTGCAGGTGTGTTCGCATGAGTGCAATCGTGTGAATCTGTATGTACTGTACGACTGAGTGTGTGTGCGTGTGTTTCCCTGTATCTGTAAAGGACAAAGTGTAGCAGGTCAGAACACCTGAGACAAGCACATGTAAGCATTAGACACATGTGAATGTACGGCAGAAGAGAGGTAAAGCCCACTTTCCTAGAAGTTCGGCAGGACATGTCCTTGGGTCTCCACTGGAGTGGAATCAACTTCAGTCAAACTGCATCACATCACATCACATCAGAGAGAGAGAGAGAGGGAGGGAGGGAGAGAGAGACAGAGCCCATGCTGAGCTTATGAAAGAGAACGCTTGACAGTGGGATTTATGAACTGGTCCCAGGCTGCTGTTTTGATAAACGTAGAAAGCAAACTCGTGTTGTGAGTTTTGAGACGAGACGAAAAAAGTCAAACTAAAGTAATTACTGAAGTTAACGGACAAAAGCAACTTCCATCATCACAAAGACACAAGAAATATCATTTTTCATTTGGAACGTGTTGTCGGAGGTGAAATATAGCAGCAGTATTTTTATTCGGGTCTCAGGTTTGTGTATCAGGTGACAACTTCCTCATACCTCGTTCCTCAGATCTCTCTTCAATCACATGTACCCACACACACACCCCAAACCTCTGGCTCTACCTGTAAATGTGCCTTTCTCTGCCTTCAGGCACCCTGGAAAACAACCACGATGTGTTCAGTAGCTGCCGAGCTGAAAACATCTCAAAAACACGGCTGGTTCTGCTGGATCCTCTCAGGTGAGACCGATTTAAAGGCCTATTTCACACCGAAGCGCCCGGTTCAGACTCGCTGTAACACCAAGTAATGGACACCGGCCGACTGGTCGTGGATCACATGACTTCAGTTTACATTGTTTTGTACATGTCAACAACAGGAAAACACTTCCTCTGTCCACAAACTCAGACCCAGTGTAGTTGAAAAAACATGAAGAATAAAACCTCATCTGATCTAAACTAAAATATTAATGAATGTGATTTCTGAGTTTTGAAAATTACAATCAGCACCCAAACATATCATTTTGTGACTTGTGACTATTTTGTCAGAGGAGAGAGAGTGAGCGTTCATTATTTGGAGGGTGTGTTTATTTTGGGTAGGGGTGCGATTGTTTAGATAAAAATGTCAAATATCAACAGCGTTTCTCAGAAGTTGCTTACTGTACCTTTAATTTAATAAAGTATCGCCCCCAAAGAATGTCTAGGCGAGTGGGACATGACCGTTATATACACCAGCGGTTTTCCGACTTTACGATGCCAAGGACCCCCTTTCTAAAATACATATCCATCCATCCATGTGTAAAGAAACATTTAAACTGTTAGATTATTAGTAAATGTAATATTATAAAGACATGTTGTTTCTAAACTTAAATAGTTGGCTACACTCGAAGAGACATTTTCATTTTAAATGCATTTGAAATTCACACAATATGATACATGATTTAATACCAGTTTAAATGTATCACTATCACCAAAAGGGCCTTAGCAAACATCACTGATCAAAAATTAAAACCATCCAAACGTTCCAAAAAATACTGTATCACTAAAGTATGAAACACGCCCAAAGAGGAATGTTCAAAAATGTGTTATTTATAAGATAATATTACTGTTGTGATTTATGTAAGACGGACTGTACTTGACCAGTTCTATCTGATGGGACATAATACCAAAAAGAAAAGAGTAACCTACGCTCAGACGAGGTCAGGGTTTCTTTGAGGGCCAGATTCAAAAAGTATAAATAAGATGCGGGCCAGTTTTAACCATATCTTAATTTCTTGTTATTTATGCATTTTGTTCCTTTTATACTGTTATTGTTGCTGTTACTTATAGGTCATTTATTAACACATGCACACAAATATTGCATCCAGCATTTGTGCCTTTTCATAATATTTTATAAGACATTGATTGTATTTTACATTCCTTAATGCGCTCGTTTACCCAAAAGTGACATTGCTGTTAATTTACTTGCCCCCTGACCCCGAATCAATAGTACATCCAAGATGTGGGTGGCATTGTTTTTTCAAGAAGATATTTATGGAGATATTTGTTTGAAGTCAAATCAATAAAAGTCAAGAACGCTAATACATTCAGCACAAAAGTATCCCTGCCCTTTGTGACATTAAACTGGCGTCTTATAAAGCGAATCAATTGATCCGTGCAAGAAACTGAACGCTATTATCGCATCTTCGGGTGAATACTAATCGCATTCATGTGCCCCACGCAAGTTCTGGAGGGAGATGCTGTTTTCCTAAATATAGCCGTTTAAATAGTACATAATGAATGCAGTAATAAAAACAACACAGTTTTTCCCTTATCTGAGACCCTTGTTCACATGGTATACCCCTTCCTTTAGTTACTTTCAAGAGCATGCAACTTTAAGGTATTTTGTGGGTTATTAAAGATTTTACAAAGTGAATTTCGCATTTCCTATCAACAAGCCAAGTATTGGTTTACTCTCCGGGCTTTATATGTCATAGCACAACATATAAAACATCCCCGAGGTGAGTTCACACCCATGTGCTTGTATGCCTCCCTCTTTTCAGATTTACATCACATAAGAGTAGAGAAAGACTGCAGTAGGACTATAAATAAGTTTCCATCTAACTGTTGACATGGCCAACGAAAATGAATCCAGCAGAGAAAGAATATACATCCATGAAGTGTGTCTCATTTGGACCTAGAGATGTCAAAGCTCTTGCAGTTCCTGTTGCACATAAATCCAAGATCTCCAGACACGAAATAGCTCAATCTGTCTGTTTCTCCACCCGGTTTACAACAAATGTTTTCAAGGCACACAGAAACTCACAAATGAAAAGATTGAGTTTCACTAATATGTTGGTTCATACTCAAAGTAAGATTTGCTAAGAATGCAAAAAATCCTAAACATTTACACTGACCCGAACCTTATCTACTGACGACAATATCATAGAGACTTGAGCGACTTCTCAACCAAGCACCAGAACACCCTAGCAACACCTTGACGACAGACCACACCCTAGCATTGAGGCTGAGAGTTTTGCTTGGGCAACACTATTCACATCACCCTCAGAAAATGCACTAGGGCTGGGCGATACAGATGAAAAATGGAGCATCGATAAAATGTTTCATAAAATTCGATATAGATCATTTTTGATTCATTTTAAATGCCTTTATTTTAGACCAGTAGAAAATGTAGTTTGAATTTATCCACTGTATTATTCACATTTTCCCCGTTTTAACTGCATTACTGTGAAGTGTTTTGGTAGTAATTAGACTTATTATGACAGACACAGCAACAGGTTTATTAGGTTACTGTCACTTTAAGAGGTTATGCTAATGCTGATACACATCCACTGTTAACTTCGCTTATAACATTAGCCACCGTGTTTATGTGAACCTTGTGTGTTTTTGGTCAATCATAGAATGAACACTGCATCATGATTAATGATCTCTCTGTTAAAGCAAAATCCAAAGTTGCATGTTGCAAACGCGGACTATTTGTAAAAAAAAATGTTTATGATCCAGTGACTGCGCACGGATTGTTATGCAACAAAACTTAATGTCCATATACATGTTAAGTTTGGAGCGTTACATCGAACATTTTTTCTATTGTTATTGATAAAGTTGTATTGTCGATACATATCGTTATCGCTTTATCAGCCAGCCCTAACTGAAATATTCCTAAATTTAACAAAACGTAGTAAAGAAATGAAGACAGAAATGTGGAGGTGCACACACAACTCAGCCAGAGGACATCAACATGAAAGGAAAGAGACTGTGTGTGTGCGTCTCAGTGTGTGTAGAGGACACCTGCTCAGTCACCAACGCTGAAAGCAGTCTGGGATTAGAAGAAACGCACACAAAGACTGCTTTTCATGTCCGTGTGTGTGTGTGTGTGTGTGTGTGTGTGTGTGTGTGTGTGTGTGTGTGTGTGGAATACTGTGAAATGCTAAGAGCGTCTTATTTTCCATTCTAAAAGGTGCAAAGACAGAGGTGCATAAGAGCAGACGTCTTTATTCAAACAGAGAGAGAGCACATCAAAACGCCGGAGTCTTGGGAAAATCTGATAGGGGTTGGAGTGATCAGACTAATGCACAGACTCGATTACGAGCTGGAAACAATCAGCGCAGCCTTTGAACCGCCATCCCATTACAGAACGAGCATCGTATCAAAACCACTGCGGCATTTATGCTCGATAGAGAGTTTAGAGAGTGTGACCTTGTTTTTATATCCTGGTGGGGACCTAAACCTGAATGCACACCAACACATGGGACGTGTCACCGTGGGGACCAAAATTGAGGCAAAAAAGCTTATAAATCGAACAGAACAATATTTTTGAAAAATCTAAAAAGGTAAAACGTTTATATGATCTTTAGGTTTAGGGGTTAGGGTATAAAATATACAGTTTGTACAGTATAAAAATCATTTAGTCTATGGACTGTCCCCACGGAGATAATAAACCAGTGTGCGTGTGCGCGTACCTTTAGTGCTGAGTGTTTTAGACGACAGCTCCAGTGTGTTTAGAGTCTCTGTACCGATATTCTCCAGGGTGACCACCAGCTCTTGTGTTTCTCCATTAAACAGCTGTAAGGACACACTGCTGGATAAATCTTCACTGGACAGATGAGCCGACCTGTACACACATAAACAACAACATCTTTAGCAACAATGCGAAAGAGATATATGCATTCAGACCCACAATGTATATTTGTGTTCACATCTGATTCAGTTATTCATATGGGTCAATTACGTAAAAGGATTTTCCTCATGCCAAATACAAAAATACAAATAAATAATCATATCTGTTGTAGTTAAACATTAAGAATGTGGTGTACACATATATACAGATTAAAATTTTTCATTCATGAATTGGCCATAGCCTTAAAAAATGTCATGTGGTGTGGTGCAACCGTGATTTATTTAAAATCATGACATGCTTAAAGTCCCCGTGAAATTTTAAATTATAATGATTATTTTTTTCATGAAATATTGCAGCGTTTATTGTAAATAGTTGATGGATGTGGGTCATTTTCTTTTTAAAAATCATGTGCCCTCATAATCTTCAGTTAAAATCTGAAAATGCACTTCCGTCCTGTAGTGACGATCCATTTTAAATGACGTGTGTTAGACGGCTTGGGCGGAGCATCCGTTAACTCCTCCCCTTCAACTGTCAGTCTGCTGCCTATCCATTTCAAAATGCAACGGCAGTTTTTATACATCCCATCAAATCGCAGAGAGACAAAAGCCACGGCCACTATTTTTTTAATTCAAAATTCCATTTCACTCGGAAATGCGTCAAAATACGGAAGTAAAAACGATCGCAACTCCGGTTCACAGGGACTTTCAATTTTTTTACTGTAGTAAAAAAAGTGTTAAGAAACAACGTATTTGCATTTGCAACAAAACTAACAACTAACTAACTACCATTCACTTCACTTTAGCATACTGTATCAGAGATTCATATTTCAGCCACAAAAATTAGATGCGTTTTATTTTTTATTTAATACAATTATTGATATTCTTGGTTGCACCACATGATAAGTGGTCGCTGACCCAGATACAGACATTTCTATTAACAACAAAACACAAAAAGGGAATTTGTCTTAGACACTGATATCACACGAACACACAAAAGACATTTTAACACAAAAAAACTACTTCATAAACAAGACCGTCAGTAGTATTATGTAAATTGCATAATTCAGATTTCTTTGGAACAGCCGGAAGCTTAAGTCGAACTTCACGTTATATAAAACACATAAATGTACCATTAAAACTGTGTCATCAACATTCTGTACCATAAATCTTCCCTCAAAGTTTATCCTCTCTTAGATTGTCATACTCCATCTTACTCTGCTGTTTCAACATAAGAGCTTTCAGTTCTTATACTCTGATGTTTGGCTCTCAAAATCCTTCAAACAAAGTCTTAAAGAGAAATAATGATAAATGAGTGTTTTTGTAAACTTTTACACGAAGCCACATTCCTGAAGAAACTCACCCACCGTCATTCTGACAACTGCAGATTTAACGAATAATGATTTCAATTGTTATATTCACAGCGGCTCCTGCAGAACTAACTGTGACAAGACGGACAATCCCGTCAAATGAAAACAAATGTGTGGATTTGTGTTCCTGTGTGTTTGGTTTAAGCCGTAAGGAATTAAGCCGTACTGCAATTAGCTGTGTGCAGTTTTAGACCGTTTGATGTCTTCCGACTGCCAAATCTGCCTAAAACAAACAATATTACATTGGGTTTCAGCTGTAAAGAAATGATACATACTTCTGAGAAATAATTAAAATTATTCCACACAACATGAAGACTACAGTCAAATTAACAGCAAAAAACGGATTCATTAAAGCTGCAACCTGTATTGCAAATGTTTGTTTATTTTAACTTAAAAACGTTACAGATTTCAGCTTTAAGCGGGTTGCCCCATCAAGGCCGACATCTTGAAATCGTTCTTGCTTTATCTCAGGCCACATCCACTTGAAGCCAGAGCTTTCCCAATCCTATCTTTTTTACTTTTCTCAAGAATTATCTGCGTACACACGAAATTCACACTGAATCCATCTCAAAACGATGTTGTATACACGCCAAAACAGTATGCAGCGTTGTAATTCTGCCACATTGATAGACTAGAAACGGAGAAGAAGACCAGGAGCATGCACACAAACTCTGCGTGCTGGGGGGATGACATCATCGTTTTAGAAAATATACGGATTGGCTGTACACACGAAAACACAAGGGTGGCCTTTTTTTCAGATTTATCCACTCTGGGACCCGGTTTAAAAAAATAACTCCGTATTACATTTTTGATTTGCCATTTTTAAAGAAAGCACAGAACCAGAAATAATTTAAATGATTATTTCTTCTTAATTTAATGTAATGGCAGCCAGCATTTCTAGAAACACTCTGGTAGGCGACACTAACCTTCGAACTAAAGCATCAAGAGCACTGCGCTCCCAGCTGTTAGATAATAAAACATTCTCACTTGTAACGACGGCGTTTGAGTAAGCAGAAGGCATATCAGACCATCTGTGTGTGTGTGGTCATCATCAAGAACCCTTCCTCTCACCATCATCTTAATCTCTCATCTGTGACTCTTTAAGCACAGACACATCTGTAGTTCATTATTCTCACTGTTTTGCACATCAAACCCTCACAAGAGCAGATGAAGAGAGGTCTAAGACCTGAGAGAGCAGAGAAACATTGACGGACGAGACGAGAGGAGAAGAGACAAGCGTGTCAGAGAAGTGTGTGTTACAAGAAGTCTGTGATACAAAATGAGATGGGACAAGTGCGTTTTAAAGAATAGATGAAAAGAGGAGAGAGAAAGTGGGATGTTAGAGAGATGAGACAAAAATGAGTAGAGACAAGACACGATGGGACAAGACCAAGTGTGTTTGAAAGAAGAGGTGAGTAATGATAAAAGAGAAAAAGAAAAGCAGTATTCTGAAAAGATGAGATAAGATGAGACAAAATGAGATGAGACGAGACAAGTGTGTTGGAAAAAAACAAGGGGAAGAGAAAAGAAAAGACAGGGGAAGAGAAAAAGGATAAGAAGGCAGAAGAGACAAGAAGAGAAATGTGCTGAAGAGGGATGAGACGAGACGAGACGAGACAAATGTGTTGGAAAGAAGAGAAATGATAAAACGAGAGGTAAAAGGAGAAGAAAGCAGAAGGGATAAAAAGGATGATACGAGACACAATGAGACAAGATGAGACAAGACACAATGGGCTGGGATAAGAGAAGTGTGTGAAAGAAGAGATGAGAAGTGATAATGGGAGAGGAAAAGGGGGATGTGGTGAGACAAGACAGAATGAGATTAGATGAAAAAAAATGTGACGAGACGAAACCAGACAGAACGAGATGAGATTAGATGAGACTAGACAAAAGATCAGATGAGACAACATGAGAAAAGAGGAGGAAAAGCATGAGATGGGATGAGAGCGAGAGAAGAACCTGGGTAATGATGTGCAGAGCTGCAGTCGCGGGAGTGACGGCACCACCTCCACCATACAGCCGCTGCTCTTCACCCCAACCAATCCATCCAGAACACAGTCGCTGCTCACCCCAAACACACACGAGTGGTAACCTGCACACACAAACCCAAGGCTTCGACATGAATCACAGACTTCACTAATGATATAAAGCCACTTACAGCTCATTAAAGTCGTCCGAAACAAGCGCAGGATTAGTAACCGTTAAGAAATGGTCACAAGACTTTATCCTTTTTTAATGAGAGTGTTATTAAACACTTGTTTTTAAATTTAAGCCGGCCTTGATTTCAGCATTATCCTTTGGATTAAACACACAAATAAAACCTGTTCAACTCACCGCTGATCGTGATGTTCCCGGTGGTGCGCGGAACTCCAACCAGAGTAACGGGATAGAGGCCGGACTCGGCCGGCAAGGACAGAGCAGCAGGAAGAGACTCAAAATCCACCCCTGACGTCAACAAACCCTGACAAACACAAAGAGGAGAATTTCTGATTTACATTTAAAAACACCGAAAGCGGAATATTCAAAGACAAGGACATTTTTAAAGGGCAACATTTTGTGGAGTTCAACTTTCTCTTGATTTAAGCCATTATCACACACATAAAAAAGACAGATTAAATGTAAAACAATGTCACGCGGATGTTTATAAAGAACTAAAACACACAAACAATAAACAACAGAATCATTCAGTGTCCATAAACGGCCTGTGTTTTTCATCTGTCAGAATTTCATTACGCCGGTGGTTAAATCCCTCAGTTTCACTGAGAAAAGCACAAATTCACCAAAAAATCGACAACATAAACAACAACAGGAATCTGGAGTCTGTATGAAAGCCACATGCAATACCTGATTCTATAAAATGGCCCATAAACAAAAAAACCGCAAAAACATAAAAATACAAATAAAATGTGGGCTTGCCTCCCGACTCTAAGCATCATATAATCAATCATCCTGCTCCATATCTGACGAAATCTCTCCCAGCATGCTCTCCCATCACCCATGGAGAAAATTGCTCTTGTTCGCGGCACTGCGGTGAAAGGAAACAGCGTTACAGGAATCAGAGTTGCGGATTGAACACAGATTGAAAACGAGACGATCGCACCTTCGCCGAAGAGCCGAGGGACGGTTATTACATCCCGATTCTCTCCACCGAGATACTTCAGCTCTCTATTCAAGCTCACAGTCTCCATTCAGACTCCTGCAAATCTACTTTTTATCATATTAGACCCAATGAAGCCATTTTCGCTCGAGGATTGAAGAAAGAGGATTTTTCCTTTTATCCTGATATTCCGTTATCTCGTCTCCTCTCCAAACGGACAATAGATGATTCAAGCACCCGTGGTGTCCATTTTCTCTCCCAAATGAACTTTCACTTTTATCCTAAGCAAGACGTCTATACAGTGCTAAAATTATTTTCCAAATCAGTATTTTTGTCTTTCTTTGTGGTGAAAATCTCACACATCCCTAAACGGGATAAATGTCCTTGCATAAAATAGGAATCCTAATGAAACTATATTTACTCTTTCCCCGCCAGGAAATTTCGGTAACACTTTACAATAAGGTGCTATTAGTTAGCAATTAGTAAATGCATTAGCTAACAACGAACAATTTAATTTGTCATCATTTATTAATCCTTGTCAATGTTAGTTCATGTCAATACAGTTACTCATGTGAGTTCATGGTGCATTAACTAATGTTAACAGTGACAACGTTTGATTTTAATAATGTATTAGTAAATGCTGAAATTAACATGAATTAATATTAATAAATGCTTTAGAAGTATTGTTCCTTGTTAGTTTATGACAGCCAATGCATAAATTAATTGCTAACAAATAGCACCTTATTGTAAAGTGTTACCGAAATTTCAAATGAGCATCATATTCACAAAATTTTCATGATCCTCAGAATATTTTGTATAATATATCATATTTTTTACAATTTATTTGTTTATTTTTATCAATCCTGGGTAAGTTTCATTCAGTCAAAAAACAAACCAAAAAAAAATGAGAAAAAGGAATTTGGTTAAAGACTTTGTCCAGATCAAAACACACAGCATTTACTTGTTTTCTGTACATTTTTAGGAGATGCGTCGCAGCAAAAACATGAAACGCTGCATAAATGTTTGTTTCTTTGTAACTTTATTACATAGACACATTTACATTCAAGAAGGCTGTGGCTTTAGATTAAACTTGTATTTTCATTTCACCATACAACATCTACCATAAATCTCACATTTAAGAGATATTTCTATGAAGTCAAACTTTAATTATCCACTGGCTGAAGTGAGATGTGATCAGTTCTTTGTGTTGATGAAGGTTACCCACGAGCACCCATCTTGCGCTCTCCACTATCTAAACCCTTCGGCTCACATTATGTGGATGTCTTTGACTCTTTGGTATCGTGTTAGGCCTATTTTAAAATAACTCATTTGCATTCCTTCCTGAAAAGGTTAATTAGCTTGACAGCTAATGCTAACGATCTGTTCCTTTCTGGTGTCCAGCGGCAGATTTTCAACGGCTGTTACAAAAAGCCTGCGGAGAAATCTGCTCTGTGTGTATAATGTTTTCACCTGACAAAAGTTGTACAACCCATTATCAAAGCGCACCATTATCACAGGCACATAATTAAACCCAGATCAGGGTGAAATGAACACCGAAAAGAGAAACGCTTCAAAAAACTTCCTACTAAATTTGAAAGTTACTATTAATGTAACAACAGACAGCGTATTTGTATTTCGGATACAATCCTGCTATTGTAATAGACAGGGGTGCAAACTCGTCAGGGGTGAAAAAGGTGACAAACTAAACCCCGCCCCGAGCCCCGCCCCGCTAGTTAAATGCCAACGTAGGTAAAGGCAAGTTAATTCACATAGCACATTTCACACGCAAAGGCAAATCAAACTAGTTTATCGGGAGAAAATGTAACACGCTGCAAAAAATGCTTTTCTTACATTTTGGTCTTATTTCCAGTCCAAATATTTAATAATTCTTAAATCAAAAATTTTTTTTTCAGAAAACAATCAACCAAACGTCAAAATCTTGTTTAAGATTATTTTGCTTACCCCATTGGCAGATTATTTTGCTTGTTTTAAGGTAAAACTCACTTAATTGTGACTTTTTTTTCCTGAAAACAAGACAATAATTTTTACTTGGCTAGAAAATGCTTCTTGATTTAAGTATTTTCATATATTTGGACTAGAAAACAAGACAAAAACTCTAAGTAGGAAAGCATTTTTTGCAGTGCACCATTCAAGGATAAACACCTTTACATGATTAAAAAACGTTTGAGCGACAACTACGGTCTAAAATCAACAAGGATTGTTGTTAAGATGTTACATGAACATAGTCAGGGCAAATAAACCACTGTAAGTCTTCATTTCAGCACTCACATTTTTGAAGCGGCTGACGGGCTAAACGTGAGGTGTTTCTCCGTCATGAAACAGGCTGTTAAAGGCTGACACTTGAGCTGAGTGATACTAATATTACTGCACATTACACTAGTGATGGGAAGTTCGAGTCATTTTTGCGATTCGGATGTTTGAATCTCGTTCAGCAAAATGAACGAATCTTTTTTCGAGTCATTTCGTTCATTTCGTTCATCTGAGCAGAGTTAAATTAATGTTGCATGTTAATAGCCAAATTACCCCATAGCGTTTATTTATGCTAGTTTTTTATCAGATATATAATAAGAAATAACTTATATTGTAGTTAGGGACAAGTTATTAGAAACAGTTATTTAATTATTTCCTGACAGCATTTCTGTACAGTTATGTATTTATAATTCATTAACAATTTTGGGTCACTCAGGTATGCAATAAGGTTTACAGGTTGTTGTTTTTTACTAAAAAGTCTCGTGCAGTTTGCAAAGTAAATAATAATAGGCTATTGAAATCATTTAAATGTGCAATTATTTAATAAGAGAGCACTTGTGTAATATATGCATTAGACATAAACACTGACTTTACTAGTGTTGCTTATGTTTATATTTTGCCAGCACAGTTCTTATGCAAAATAGTTAGTTATTAAGATAAATTAAAAACACATGCAGAAATCCACAAGAAACATTTATGAATATACTGACAGAAAAAAGAACAGAACTGTACGTTTTAGAGAAGATGTTTATTGCACATATCTTTTGATCATTTTATATTTCTTCCTATAATACAACATATAACACGTACATCATGCATTTGACTGATGATCCGGGAAATGGTCACGTAACGTTAAAGACTCAGACTCGAAGACTCTGCTAAAGGCTGCAGGTTTGCCTGCGGAGCTACCATTTGACAAAAGAACAAAAGGGCTCGGACCCGATGACTCGAGAGACGAACTTCATTACTGTTTCTGGTACAATGTTGCACATGCGTGGTCAACACAAAATGAACGAATCACTCACTGAGACGCTCGTTACTCCCGAGTCATTTTAAAGATTCGTTCAGAAAGAACGAATCGTTCATGAACGACCCATCACTACATTACACGCTGTGCTTTACTTCTAGGTCGAACAGTTCTCAAATCGACTTCATGTCAGAGTAATAGCTTACTGATATGTGAGACAAATGTTAAGGTCGAGACTGAAAAGCATTTTTGCATAGGGTAATGTTAGCGAACTACTGTAGCGATAACATAACTTACAATCGTCATAGCTATCATAACAGCAGCCTCGCGCCAAAGAAATATATAAAATAAACCCATCCTCACGCGGTAATCACCATTTAAATTGGAACACCATAATTTACAGCAAATACAAATGCATTCCGTCCAGCTCTCCAGTGAACTTAAGCTAGCTACAAACAGGCTAATCTAACCATAATTTACTTCAAAAATAAGTTGCTTACCGTTAGCTTGTTCCTTCATGTTTTACGCAGTGTTGCCAACTCTTTTCAATGGAAAGTAGCTAAAGCCTGGCTCTCCCTAAATCCTTGGTGTTTCGAGTCTGACGTCATCAGATCCGTGGGCGTGGCTTGCTGGTTTTGACTAAATCCTTGGTGTTTCGAGTCTTACGAAACCTTTACCCTAGCCTTACTCTAACCATCTAAACTACATTTGATTGTTAAAATCGCCTAAAAAACACTGTTGCGCACTGTTGCGTGATGACGTCAGACTCGAAACACCAAGGATTTAGTGAGGTCTACCCGAAAAGTCGCTAAATGTCGCCAGATGACGTCACACGCTAGTTTGCATATCAGTGACGTCATCACGTAGTATCTGACAAGCTAAGCGCTTCAGGTCTGCTTCATATCTCTACTCTCTGAGCGGTTGTATACAGTATTATATTAAAACAATACACCCAAATGCACAATAAATAGGCTCTTAATGACTTATTTTTCTGTTTCTGTTGGCAGACATCAAAAAACTATGTAATAGTGAGTGAACTCAACCACTTAAAACTAGCAGTCACTTTCGTTGAACAGCTAAAGTCCGTTTGTGTTCATGCGTCCATACAGTCATCGCATTTTAAATCATAAATGCTCAAACAAGGTCAATAAGTGATTAGTTCTTGGAAACACTGTTTGTACATGCCTCTCTCATTCACGCGTCAGTGCGGTCTGAACTGAATGTGCTGCTTCTCCCTGCCGCTCACTGAACAGAGGCGGTGCTGCGCTGGGAAGGCAAAAACTCGCTCTCGCGGGGCAATAGACGTGAAGCAGAATGTTTCGCTAAGTCGCCAAGGCTCATTCAGAAAGTAGCTAGATTTGTCGCTAGTCACTTTTTGAAAAATAAGTCGCTAAAGGGGTCCGAAAAGTCGCTACATCTAGTGACAAAGTCGCCAAGTTGGCAACACTGGTTTTACGTAGCCTCTGGAAATATGGAGATAAGGAAATAAGTGAGGCTTCAGGAGTGAGATTGGTTGGATGATGAGGGAAAGAACATTAAGGTGAGCCAATCAGAGGCAGAGTAGGGCGGGTCCATCACTTTGCCAACAGGGGAAAAAAATGCTACAGGTCACATGAGACAGATGACTCGCAGATACGACGACCGACGACCCCCCCCCCATGATTTTTTTTTACAGATCTACAAGATTCACGTGAATGACCTATTTCAAGGTGAAAACGGCGAATTTTGCACCCCGAATACATGAGGTCATCAATGAGGTCAAACTGGCTCATCTTGGAATCATCCCTGGCGCCATCTGACACAGACTGCGACTGGCAGAGGAGCATATCGGGCACCACGCAGACTCCATCTGCGAGCAGATCGGGGAATGTCTGGAACAACTTGACTAAAGACCCTGAAATAGTTTTTTCCCTTCTAGCAAACCTACACACACAACAAATGAGAGTTTATGAATCAGGACTGCTAACATGAAAGTTTATGGATCAGATCAATACTGAACCCTTAAAATAGTTCCTAAAATTCTTCCCGTCGCCATAATCACCGAGACTCAACACCTAATAAAATGTGAAAGCTTTCCCACACAAATTAAACCATGTAGCATCATTCTGCAGCATCAGATGTGTCCTTTGTGGAAAAAGGCAATCCCAGAATGCATCGCAGTGAGCTCGACAGATCACCTTAGGTTTATATGTCTATATATCCTATTAATTCAGTTTCTTAGGAATGTCTCCAAATGGCCGGATGCTGATAATTGGGTTTATATGAGTGGCCTATTACAGTATCAGAAAGAGCTCCTCTCTGCACCCCCACATTCACAATGTCTCTTCGATGTGGTTGGTGTTCCTCGATCAGTATGACCCGGTCATGATGATCCTCTAAGGCCAAAAAAGCCCTGAAGCCTTATTTCTGTCTGAACTAAACTCAAAACTGCAGCTCCCGCGAAGCCAAAAAACCATATAACTGCCTATAAACCAAATATTCTATCATAGAAAATGTTTTGAAAAACACAAATTTTCTGAAAACACATCTCTTCCGTCAACACCTGACTGATCAGTTCTGACTTCTATCTCTTTTCTACTCTTTCAAAAAAGACCTTCGCTCTGTATACTGTGATAGTCTATATGAGACCAGTTTTCTTTTATTGCACTTATGCTTTTTGCTGTCCTTATGTTGTTCCAATTGCTTCCATTGTTTCCCTCATCTGTAAGTCGCTTTGGATAAAAGCATCTGCTAAATGACTAAATGTAAATGTTTACAGCTTTTCTGTGTTTTTGTGACACTTTAAAATATGGTTGTATTTGAAGAGTTCATTTGCAAAAACGGATAACTTTGTTTTTAAAACATTTTAATAATCATATTTTTTTACTGTGTTCCAAGTATCACATCAAACTGCAGTCTGATTGTTTTGATCAAGTAATAATGACTCAAAAAATACGTCTAGCTTACAGAATAAAAACATGATTTTCGTAAGAAAAGTCAGTTTTTGCAAGTTAATTTGTTAACATTAATAAATGCATTGGTCAACGTGAACTAACGATGAGCAATATAGTTTTTCAACATTTATTAATCCTTGTTCATGTTAGTTATACAAATACAATTGTGTATGCTTGTTTGGTGTGCATTACACATGTACACTACCGGTCAGTTTTGGGACACTTGAGTGAAATGTTTCTCATTATGTAAAAAAAAACACTTGATCTGAAGGCATATGCTAAAATGTCTGAAATTAGTTTAGTAGACAAAAATATAATTTTGCAAACATACACATTTTCTTCATGACAAAACTAACATTTTTTTTAATTAATGACTTGAAATTAACAGCCAAGAGCACAGAATAGATGGGAACTACAGTAATATTGTTTAAAAAGCATCTTAGGTTGAGACCTCGAAAGGCTGCTTATGAAATTACATTTTCTGCTAAATCTAGTCAAAATGTGACTACACTGAAGATGATAAAATATTGTTTCAATGTTATAAAAAATATGTTTTATTTTTTTATTTTTTAGCTGCAACATAGTTCCTTTTGTTTTATTTTATAATTTTGATGAGTTTATTATTATTCTAAAATGTGGAACAAATATGAACACATAAGTGAGTAAGTGTCCTAATTTTAACAAATACAAGTTCATTCTAAAGTGTTTTTATAAACTCAGTAAGTTTTTTTAATTTAGTTTAACGTTCAAATAAAAACTTAAAGGGATACTTCCAAATCGGTATAAATTTCTTTGCTCTGATGAACACCTAGAAAGATATTTGGAAGAATGCTTATAACTAGACAGATTTTGCCCCCCATTGACTCCCATAGTAGGAAAAATTACTTTATCTTTTTTTTTTGTTCTGTTGAACACAAAAGAAGACATTTTGAAGAATGTAGGACAGCAAACAGTTCTGGGGCACTTTTGAATACCATTGTATTTTTTCCTACTATGGGAGTCAATGATCTATTATAAGCATTCTTCCAAATATCTTTCTCTGTGTCATACAGATTTGGAACAATTCGAAGGTGAGTAAATGATGACAGAATTTTCATTTCTGGGTGAAGTGTCCCTTTAAGCAATAAATGTGTTCTTTTCTATTAATCTGTCGCTTTGGCACAGAGTTGAAATACGTTTGATGAACACTATAAAACCCATTAAACAATGACCTGTCTATAGTTCTCAGCGCCATTCTAATACAGAAGTGTGAAAGAATTAAAGAGGTCTATTTCTCTGTCAGTACAAACTGCGTCTTAACAACTTCTCTCCCTGACTAGCTATTATTTAAGACCAATCAGTCTTACTTTCAGATTTCAATTAGACCAATCTTCCTTTTTATGTAACTGACTTTAAGTTATGAACATTCTTGAAGAAAAAAATTGGATGACTAAATTGTAAGACTAGTCTAAATAGTTTATGCATCCGGCCCGTGTTGCGTGTGACAGTGACGGGCGCAGGGACATGAAGAGTTATGCTGGAGAGGTCCGATGCTCTTCTGTATCTACTGCCAGACGAGATCTGATTCTCAACTGACATTAACGACATTTAAGTGTCAGCCTGAAGTTTTCCGAGTTTTACAGACGTAATTATAGTAAAGAGCACTTTAGCAAGACGAAATGAAAAGACGAAGAGGTCAGCTTGTGTAATGAACTCTATCCTCTCTGCATCCCTTAAAAATGCAATGCAACGTAACATGCACATAACACAATGCAAACAAAATTCCATTTAGAGGCTTTTACTCGTTCTCATTCAACTAAACGCAATCGTGAGAAGTTTAACCGCCGGACATGCTTATGTTTAAGATCAACGTGTTTTGCATTGATGTTTTGATTGATGATGTGTATGTGACAGGTCGATGCTCACCATGTTCTCCACTCGTAGCTCGAAGGGCATGGGGTTATACACCATTAACTGCACCTCACACACGTCACCCTGAACCCACTGGAAATCTGCAACACATGCAAAACAAACACAAACATCATTCAAAAGTGTCACGCTCTGTATATATTCATATAGAAAGAAAAACACGTCCGGCTCTTCAATTTAAGAAGATTGGTGAATGTTGACAGTCTGATCAATAACAGCGTTCCCGGCCTGGAAACATTTGGAGTTCGCACACACTGCTCTGCAATGTAAATCTGATCAAAATACACCGCCGGCGGCCGTTGTGAATATTTCATTTCATACCTAGAGTCGTTAATATTAATCAGCAATAACACAATCTAGTATGCGACTCACAGTAATCACAGTATTTTCAGTTGAATTTCATTTTTGCAGGAAAACCCCTCATACATGACAACCAGTTTCCATGAATCCTAAGATAGAGACCGATCCAAATTAAGCGTCTCCAAACAATGACTCCATCTCTGAGGGATGAGATATACTCAGAGTATTACGGACAGTATGCTTGGAGATTTCAAGCTGAAATGAATCAGACGCGATGCATCTGACACTAATAATCCAGCATCTGAGGGACGTATCAAAATCAGAACGCATGGATTCATTTCAAAGAATAAAAACCAACGTGGGAGAGTCTGACCTTTAAAGGTAAACAGACCTCAGAGACCTCAAGAAGCTGCTTGATAATAAAAAAGGTTTTCATATAATTATGATTTACACAATTACTTTCTTGCTTTAGAGTTATGACATTGATTAGTTCAAGCCAAAACGTTTGCAAGGTTTCCAGTACTAACACTAACACAAATCATCGTAGTTTTCACAATCAAATACCAAAATAATAAATATTTTCCAGTTGAGTCAAGGAATCTATTAATCCCTCCTGAAGCAGTGAATAAATCCAGAGCGCAGAGTAAACTCCAGGTCTCACTCCTGTGGGAAATTAAAGTAAGGCTGAGGAAGTAGCTTCTATATTATAGATGCTGTGAAGTCGGAGGCAGGGGACGGCTTTTCCATATGACGAATGTTTCAGAAGAGAGCAGGAACCTGTGAAACGATGAGAGGCTGACAGGCTGGGGCAGGCCAGGCCAATTAAACGTAATATCACTCTAAAGAGAGATGCCCAGGAGGCGCTTTAAGCATTTAATTTAAGCGAGATGCCACGCAAAGGCCCCGCGGTACTGCTCGGAGGGAGGTGAGGTGCATTATGGGTGGTTAACGGAAATCAGGGAGAGAGGGAGAGAAAGTGAGCTTCTTCAAGGTGTTGGAATGTCAAAGGTTATTCACCGAACTGTGCAATTTCTTTCCATTTCCATTACATCTAAATGACTGTGAGCAGAACGTCAAACTATAGTGACCCAGAGAGAACAAATAAAAGAAAGCGAAACTAGAGAAAACAAATTCCATCATCAGTTCACATAACAGTCCGCTGATTCTTCTAATCCAGGTCCCACACACACACAGCTTCAGTCTGTACGTAACTCCGGCTGTATTGTGTCTGACTCACACGCTGGCGGTTACATTAGAATACAGTAAACCCTGCTGGAGAGCGTGTGACTCAGAGATTCACCATCACTTCTTCATCTCTGCTGTTGTTCATGTGTCAGGAGCTCTCCTGAATGACTCACATCAAGCTGAACTCCGTGTTCTCAAACCTTTTGTAGCTACACAAAAGCTGAACTGTTTACTATTATAAAGAGCCGAGAGTACGATTGTGTGCTACAAGTGGAGTTAAATGTCTTTTAAATAAGTGCACTACGCTGTCATTGACGCTCTGCCATTTAAAAGGGAGCCGTATGCTTTTAACAGTCTGTGAGGGATGCGTTTGAAACCATAGACTGGTGTACTATACATATATTGTGTTTGCGTAGTAACCACGCGTTTCATTTCAACCAGTAACCAGTCATCCATTCCAAACACATCTCATGTAATACTGCACGCTGCTGACTATTGAGTCTGAGTAAAATATAAAACAGTACGCGATCTGCAATGATGAACAGTAAAAACAGCAGGCAAACAGGCAAATGCGGCATAGCGCCACGGCATTCAATGCATACATGATGTTCACATACTGTGCACCGTGTGTAAACTACATAGAAATAGTAGGTTGCATGACATTCCCAACCTATCCATCCATAAACAGAACCGAGATCTCTTTAGTATTGCAATTATTTCTCCTAGACATCGATGAGATTGGAGCACATATTTGAGTACATTTATTTCTCCTGAGAAAAAGAGTCAGAAGTCTCACAAATGTGTCTGTCATTAGAGTTTCAGAAGAGATGTCAACAATGTCTCAAACTGAGCTCAGATTTGTCAAATCTGCCATCAATAGTCAATATTAGTGAAGATCTCAATATGAACTCATCAAATTAACGCCAATCCATATTATTGTACCGCTACAATCTACATTCATTTTACACCTCCGTACACTTCATGGATGTGAACAACTCTCTTTTTTTATCTTTAGTTCTCATAAGGAACTTTAGGAGAAAAACCTGAGACTAAGTTGTACTTAAATCAAACACAACTCCAGAACTCCATCAAATCTGAGCTATGAAAGAGCAACATCCAAACAATTACATTCTCCTCCGGGCAAGGTTGTGCATTCAAAAATGGCTCAAACATAAACTCATTTGTATTAGACATCGCTGCTGCTGTTTTTCTGCTTAAAGGGGTCATATGACACGGCTAAAACGAATATTATGGTTTGTTTTAGATGTAATGCAATGTGTATACACGATTTAAGGTTCAAAAACGCTGTATTTTCCACATACCGTGCATGTTTGTATCTCCTCTTTGCCCCGCCTCTCTGAAATGTGCAGATTTTTGACAAAGCTCATGGCTCTGAAAAGCGAGGTGTGCTATGATTGGCCAGTTAACCAGTGCGTAGTGATTGGTGGAATACTGCAAGCGTGTGATGGAAATGTAACGCCTCTTACCATATTTGGAACATCAGGTTCCCAAGCAATTGTACTGACAGGTGCCCACCTTACTCGCATATACATTTGGGCGGTCTTAGTCAAATCAGACCACCAACTGACGTGGATTTGTGGGAGTGTGGCTATACGAGGCGTTTCAGGCAGGTCTGGGTGAGCGCTCGCTTTTAGATAGAATGCATCTTTTGTTCCGACACTTCAATTTTTTTGCCATTTTTACGTGTCTAATACATGCACGGGCAACTTATAACACACCAAAGACACAGAAAAACACGTATTCGCGCCATATGACCCCTTTAAACGTCCCGTAGGTGGTCAATCTGACATTGATCTACACATACATGACACCTGTGGTTTGGGTTGCGAGTGTGTGCGCGTCTGCTGTGATGACAGACAGCTCTACGAAAGCCATTATACAGTCACACGCTGTGTCCTCATCCATTCTGGATTGTGGGTTTGAGGTAGACAGGTCGTATAAAGCGCCACATGACACACCATCATGTCCATCTCACATACACAAACACATCGAATGTTTGCTCTTTGGAGCATGCCCTCACAATAAACCTCGCGTCGTGATGCGACAGGTGAAGCTGTATTTATGCACCTGTCACAGAAAGCCATCTGAAGGGGTCAGGACGCTTTTACGGGAAGACTTTTACATTAAAGGAAGCGGGAAGCGCAAGTTTGGTAAACCTGAAAATCAGTGGAGAGAGAGAGAGAACTCCCGCGTGGGGACTCCTGCAGGTCATAACAAATGTTCAGAAGAGATGAATTGGCTGGTTGGAAAGTGCTGATTATCAGCACGCGCTCAGCGTGGGAGCACACATGGAGAAGGCGCTCAAACATAAACACGATAAATATGAAAATAAATGAATTTCACACGAGCAGACAAATAAACACTTATTCTATTCTAATATAGCAGTGCTACTAACAAGTAAAAATAGACATTAGGTTAAAAAAAACACAGAATACATAGCTACCAATTCTTTTTTCATTGAAGGGGTATCTTGGTAGGCATGCATACATTATGTAAGGGATAATGTACAGGCAACCGGTTGTTATCGCAGAATAAACCCTGACAGTGTGATCACTCTGCTTGTACATTATACCACTTATTACACGGCTACTTGCCACATGAGAAAAAACTGGACATGAAATGTGAATTTGAAATATTTGATTAGCTCATTTTTACCGAATGCAGACCTTCCGTGAGGAAAAACCGTTTACTTTCGGTTTTAATTCAATTCAATTCAATTTTATTTATATAGCGCTTTTCACAATGTGCATTGTTCCAAAGCAGCTTTACAGGAGCAAATAAGAAAAACACAGAAAGGTAAAACACAGCACAGTGCATGGTGTTTATAGACCAAGCAAGATCATTATAATAAATAATATCTAATAAATAAATGAATAAATAAATAAATAAATGCAGTCTCCCGGTGAGCAAGCCAACACTGCACTGCTCTGGTGAGGAACCCAAACTCCAATGATGAATAATGGAGAAAAAAAAACCTCGGGAGAAACCAGGCTCAGCCGGGAGGGCCAGATCTCCTCTGACGTGTCATAGCTGCACTCAGTGACCCCGACCAAAGCCACCGAGCAACGTCCACGAAGAACAGGGAGAGCCCACGAGCCACGACCCAGGAAGCCCCACCTGCCGAAACCGTGCAGGTCCAACCCGGTCTCATTCCGTGGTCAACAACAGACAACAGAGGAACAACCAGGGAAAAGTAGTAATGGCATGTTTTAAGGTAAGAAATGACGTTCAAATGTCACAAACACGCAATTTGGTTTAATCATTTGTAAATATAACGTCATATATGTTATTAAAAGACATTTTATATTTAATTTGTCAAAAAAACTGTCAAAACGGTTTGCTGCATCCGGGTTACCGTGTGTTATTAGTTTTGAGAGGTTGTTATCTGGGATTATACCACGGGGCTGTTGAATGCTTCATTCTGATTGGCTGATGAACGTTCGACGGGTGTGCATTATTTTTCAGTTAAACGCACACCTATGAAGTAGTTCCAGATTTGTCGACCGAATTACAGTTCCATATCACTGCGCCCAGTTTAACTTAAATGTAGCCTACTGTCCACCAGTGAATACGTATCTAACAACAGACAAAGTGACAGGCAAACTCCATTGTCTGAGAAGAAATAACTATTATTATGGACAGCATTTGAACAACAATAGCGAGAGCACTGTACAGGACTGTTCAGACGAAAAACTAAAGCATGTATCAAAGGTAAAGGCAAACTACATGACACAATCAGCGGGTTAAAGATAAAACACGAAGCACAAAAATAACAACAACAACATGTTAAATTCGTCTGTGGAATGGGTAAACGGGACTTAAAACACACAGCAGGAAGCTTTCTATGCCACTGAGAGAACCGCAGCTGGCGCAGAAACCTCCGTGTCACTTTTTTCTCTTAATACTTTTCTTATACGACAGGGGTGTTAAATACGACGAAAACAAATCAAATATAGATACTTGTCTTTTCACTCTCAGTGAAGCAAACGCGTGTGCATGTGCGCTGTCTGTCTTCCTCTCGCTCTCGGAAAACTGCATATGCAAGTAACTCAAGTAAGGCCTTCAGATGAGATGCGTAAGAAATTAGTCCTACCAGCAAGAGCATTCCGGGACAAATACCATACAAATGTCTTGAGATAAAACATCGTAACAACGTCTTGTGGTATCGGAACAACGTCTTGTGGTGTTGTGACCGTGGTATAAGCGGAATAATTGACGACGGGCCGTTCAATTATCGAAAGTTAATGCACACCCGAGGTGTAACGGCCACTCCGCTTCACATCGTGGCCGCATTACCACCTCGGGGTGTGCATTAACTTTCGATAATTGAACGGCCCGTCGTCAATTATTCCTTACATATAATATATAATAATATAAAAATATTTTTGTGTATTTTACATAGTGCAGTGTAAGACTTTTGTATAAAAGGATTCCTTTCTCTTCTCTGTCTTCCTAAAGCTGGATAACTTTTATAAAGCGCTTAAACAGCATCAGGCTGAGACTGAGTAAGAAAAAGCTCTGATAAAGATGTTAAAGAGCGTTTTACGCCTCATTACGTGCGTAATGAAGGAGGAGACAATATCTCCCCCGGTCTCCTACAGCAGTCCGCTCGGGAGACGAGATAAAACCCTGCTGTTCTTCTGGAAGACACACAACTCCAGACACCTGCGTGAGTCCTGTCTGCGCTCACAGCCAGAGGACATCGGCCCTGTGGCTCTCGTGAAAACACAATCACAGTCTCACCCTAAGAAACAGCAAAATTACATAAGTCAAAATTGAGAATCTACTGAGCATTAGGAGACTGAGCTGGTCTTTGCTCATGGTACTCGCTTTGATATTTTATTATCTCGTGCTATGACGTGGACTCTCACGCCGTTTATTTCTCAGACTATACAGTAAAGAAAATCTGCTTCATAAATGATTTATGTACGGGGATAATGTAATGTACAGTCAGCCGGTTATCATCACAAATAAACCCTAACAGCGTGATGAAGTGGATGGTTTTTTTATTATCCTAAAGAGGTTTTTGTGATAATGACCATACATTATCTGGCATTACTGCACGGTTAAATAAATACGCAAATGAACACGAAAAGAGTTCAGAATGATTTAAGACATGACTTTAGCATAGCTAGAAATCATCATAGAAAACTACTTCACCACAAAATGCCAAAGCTGACCAATCAGAAACAAGCATTCCAGAGAGCCTATAAAATCGCATTCTTCACTATTTAATAACATGTCAATAAAATCAACCGCCCTACATTATTACCTTCTGAACGCAGAAAAATGTCAAAGAGGGCAAAAGCACAACCGATTAATGAATACTTTATTTAAAAAGGTTACAATCTCAGACACTCAGCAATGAGAAATAATGTGGTGTTTGTCACACACTTAGTACAGAGCGATACATTCTGTTCTTGAAGATAATGCCTGAAAATCACGCTAAACTCAAACGTCAGATTAAAGCTTCGCAGCAGGAACAGTTTAGATCAGATCGTACAGCAAAACCTCGCAAAGTACATGTTGTCACTAGATATGGATGCTAATGACACAAGCCTTCCGTACCTCCTTCAAAACACTATGCTGTTGTGTATTTGGAGTTAGTCAGTCACTGTGTTTTAAAGACGCGGTGTGCTTTCAACGTTAAAAATAGTTTCTCTTACCACTTTTACAAAATAAGGGACTTGAGGGAAACGTCCATGGGATGACCTTTTTTAGCAGTTTACATATACTTATGACTGAAAAATGTAAAATAAAATAAAAAACAATCATTTGTTTTAAAAAAAATACAAAGTGTAAATCATAAAAAACTTGAACACCCACCACTATCACAAGCACTTAAAACCACATTCATGACCAAAGACGTCACCTTTGCAAAAACTCTACATTACAAAATCTCTTGGTGTCTCCTTTCTCTATTTTTCTAGATTTGTTTAGCTTCAGCTCTAGATCACTGGAGATGAGTTTGCATGATAAAGCTTTGAACAAGTCTAAATGCACGTATCACTGCTCCTATTCCTCATACTGTGGTGTGTAACTCGTGCTGCATGTTCTGGAGAGGTGCGCTAGCAACCAGACGTACACTTTCGGTTCTGTGAATGATAAAGCTGGCGACAAAATCCCAGAGATTTACACTGAAATCACAAAATCATAGAAGCTTGGAGGTGAGCTCTTCTGACGTGTGCAAGCCTACAAACCATTCACAGCATTGTGCTAAAAGCAACAAGACAATCTTAGCAACCGTGCAACACCCTGGCAACCACACACTAGCATCACAGCAGCGAGTTTAACTTGTCCTGCCAGTAGGTCAAAATATAAGATGTAAATTTATGGTAATCATTAGATTTTTTGCATATTTGAATGCTTGAAACAACTGCTTAGAATAATTTCCACTTGTTTACACTAGATGAGGAAATGCAGACACATAAAACATATTTCCCAGATAATTCATTAACAAAGTCTCCCATGTGCACTTGATTTTAAAGGGTTGAGCCCTTAGATGAAACACATTTTCTTTCTGACTACATCAAGAGACTAAAATGCAGCCTGGTTGTGTTTTTCTCACTGAACGTGCCGTTTAAAAACACGTCAAGTGTTTTGTTAATAAGCAGCCTTGAGCTGAGAGAAGTATTGTTCAGCGCATTTAGTTTTACGATGCTTGAATACAAAACTGCTCCTTTTGGGCCGAGCCTCAAACAACTGGTTTGATTTCAAGCAGAAGTTACCACCATATAGAATCCCTTCTCATGATCAGTCCACAAATAAGGTCGACAACAGATTTTGACATTTTTAGTAGGCTATACCTTCTTGCACCTTCAGGGCCTTATCGTACACTCGGCGCAAGTGTTTTTGCTAGTTTCAGCCTGATGCAGTTCGCATTTTCCCGTCCTGCGCCGCTTTATTTAGATAGCAAATGCATTTGCGCTCATTTGTGCGCCCGTGGGCGTGCTGGTCTAAAAAAGAGGTGTTTTCAGGCGCATTGTTGGCGCATTGCTATTTTGAGGAACTGAAAATCTCAAACTCAAAAAACTCAAACCTGGTCTTAAAGGGGTGCTGCAGCGGTGTGTCATGCATTCTGACTTCTTTACAATGTTAAACGTGTGGTCTTCTCATGCTTAACATGGTCAACTTGTCAAAAAACGAGTTGGGCGTATTACGTAGTATTTCTGTGCTCGATACACTCCCCCAGCGATCGTACAGGTTTCGGAAAGTTTTTTTCGAACATATAAAACTGTTTCGTAACCATTTTTCTTAGTCCCGTATTGGACAATTCTCCCGGAAAGCACATGGCACGCCCACCGCCCACGCGGCAGCAAGGAGAGCAGGAGAAGGAGCATGTGCAGACGTCACTTGTGTGCAGGAGAGAGAGAGAGAGAGAGAGAGAGAGAGAGAGCATACATTCGCGAAGTTCAGGTGTTTGTTTGTTCACTGCATTTGGGTGATGAATGTTATATAAACTGTGGATATAACGCTGGATTTGGAGATGGTTTGAAACTGATATATGGAGCCGTCCCAGCGCTAAAACATGCCGGACATGAACCGCATGCGGTGAGTGAAACTGAAGTCTGTGTTTTGTTGGCAATGGGTGCGCACGTGCTTTAGTTCAGCCTACCCGCACGCGCCGTATGCTTTCGGAAAAAATCGTACAGCTGTATCTATATTTTATAAATGTGATCAAACTAAATACTCTTCGAAGATACGAAGTTTGCAATACAACTCTATAGGTACTCAAGATTAATATGAGATTGGCAGAAACCACGTAAACCCGCTTTAAATCTGAAGTCAATGGCGCAATTATGTTTTTATATTTAAAGAGTGCGTTAGTAGAAAATGCGCCTCTGGGCGGGTCCACAACGCGCTTTCACTTTACTTATTACACAGAGGGAAGCGCAGCAGCACACAAACATACCAAATATAAAAAATAAATAGATTAAATAAAGATTACATAAAGATAAAAATCTGGCTTGTCCTAGATGGTCTGCTCGCGCGCTTTAACCTCACGCATGAGCAGATGCGTTTCCTCTCTGGAGAAGCGTCCAGTCTTTGCTCTTGCAAATTCCGCCGCGCAAATAGCGAATCCGCCACGGCGCGAGCGCAACTGGCTCTTAAAGGGAATGAGAGATGATACTCTGATTGGTTTACTGCACGTAACGCCCCAAAAACACCCATTACTCATTAAGAGAATCGGGACAAGCCGTCCATTCCCCCGGGCGCGGCGTCCGTTTTCCCGTCGTTAAACTAGCAAAAGTGGATTCGGATACGCCCTGAGTGCACCTGCGCCATGCGCATTAGACCATGCGCTTAGATCGTTAAAATAGGGCCTACAAACTCTCTTCCACTGTGCTGCTCTCCATTTTAAACGCAAAAACTTGCGTGTTGCATCATCTTTTCCTAAAAACACAAATCAGCTCAATTACACTGCTTAACCTTAACACCACTCATTCAGACAACCACAAATTCAGTTTTGGACATCCCTTACCTACAGAACCCTACATGTAACTGAAGTCAGAGTTCTTGATCAAAGGCCCAAAGTTAAACATCCACCTCCAGCGAATATTCTCAGCATCTGGGGATGGAAGTCAATTCAGTCGCATGAACAAAAATAGCTACAGTCTTGCTACAGGATCATCGATTTTACACAAACACACAACCTGGAAGAACGTAGTCTGTTCCTCGGGGAATCGGAGTTAATATATTCACTATCTGAAAGGCGGCTTGAAGGCAGAGGCCTGCTCCTCGCACACAGGGACGACAACAAGTCATACATTTATAAAATGAGTTCTGGCTCCGTGTGTCGGGCTGAGATTAGACCAGCGCTATGCAAACACTGCTGATGGAATACTGAATAATGTAACACAACAGCCAACAGCCATATGTGGTTTTACCTAATGAGCCTCAAATAAACAACCGTCGTCTGTTTGTTAAAAAATGCAATTTAATATAATCCACCTCCAGAGAGAATCAGTTTTACCGTTTCGGGAAAGTTGAGGAACTTTTTTACGATACTCATTACAGTTACTAGAGTGACTCTTGGGTGTATTTAGAAAGTCTGTATGTACGTATCGAGCAATAATTGAACTTGGAAGAGATAATAGACTATGATTTAAAACAAGGTGTTTAAAGTTAAGGTAAGTTCACATTATAACGATAACTACAGTATAGTTAAATAGTTATGGTTATGGTTTTAGTTATAGTTTTATAGCTATATCTATAGATTTATAGTTTTATAGTTATAGTTATAGTTATAAAGTTATACAGTTACAGTTTTTAGTTATAGTTTTATAGTTATGATTATAGTTTTATAGTTATGGTTATGGTTATAGTTATAATGTAAATGCCCCTTTACACTCAGCTATCCATTCTCTATAATACACTATACTGGCTTCACGATAGAACAGTACCACAATACTTTTTACAAAATGTAAAAACTTAATCTGTAATTTAAATAACAGACAAAAATGTACATGAAAATATTTTGTTGTTCATACAACACAGATTTTTTTTTTCAATTAAACCTATAAATAAACATGTAATAGGTCTTTAACCTAATGAAAAATACATTTCATTTAGTCACATGCTGGCAGTAGAAATAATGACGTCATATTGTAAAAAAAATTTTAATAAAATAAAAATCTCAACAATTGCTCTACAGATCGTGTAGCAATTATTTTTGTATTCCAATAAAATATAAATTTATATTACAATAAATGAAATGATTAAATAAAGTTTTAATACACACATATTCAATTTTTAATTGTAATTATTTATTTTAATGTCAAATCACCACTTAAAGCGGCAGTTTTGGGAGTAAAAATGAGCTAAAACCAATTATTGAGCAAGTACATGAAAGAACGGTGTTTAAAACTGTGTCATTACCCTTGCTGGATTCACCACGGAAAGCTTGTAATAATGGTTTGTAATTTGCCCTGTCGGGTCGACTTTCCCGGAGATCCTTATGGTGTCTTTCGTCTGTGCGTCATTTCATCACATTCGTACACAGAACGAAGAATCCGGCTGCTAGCCAGCGCGTGGATGCTGCGAGTGACAGGCGGTTTGTAGCGTGTACTCACAACTGTTGGGTAGGATTTCATACAACGTTTAGTATTATTTATGGCGGCGTTTAGTACTTTTACTTTTAAACGCCAAGCAGTGTTGACATCTGGGGATTCATCATTTGTGAAAAACAAGAAAGAACGAACTGAAGACGGTTTACAAAGAAACAGGGAATGTGATCGGACTCGTGCGAAAATTCATATTGGCAAGGCATTTCAAAGGTGGCGTGAACTCCGTGACCTGAAAGGATTGTAAACGGATGCAGACATCGCTTTATTTCTTCTGAACAGGTAAGACACATTTTTAATATTTCAATAGATAACACAAAAACCGTAGCGCACTTGTTGTGTTAATATAGACGGGTACAGTTTCATCGGTTGTTCTTTCTCTTTTCATTATGATAAATGTAATTTAAGCCCTATTCGCCCGGGATTAGTATTATCTGGGGACCTCGTGTGATTTAGAAATTAACGTTAATGTTACCTCCCCACATCTGTATTTCATTAGCACGGACAAGTGAAGCCTGTGATTTTACTCAAATTTACGGACTTATATCCCGGATATGATGGCAAGGCTTTGCATATAGTATATATAGTTGTATGGTGTACAATGATTTATGACCGTGCCTGTCAGCATTTGAGACCCGCGTTTGGGGATCTTCTGTCCGGTTCGCATTACGGGAGTTTCCATGAGAAATAACAAAATGACCCAGCACCCGAAATAATATCAAAACACTTCAACACAGCCTCCATTTGCGCTATTTGTGTCACAGGCCGCGACTCGAAACATCAGACTCATCCGCGCAGTTGAGCAGTGCCGAATCACAACTCACGTAAAGAAATATCTCCGCACATCACCTGCAGTAGCAAATACAAACTGAGATGGCGACAAAGAGGCCAATCCTACGCACTGCCGCTTTAAGGCTATTCGTGGCTAATTCAAATTAAATTAAAATAAAAAATATGAACTATAAAATATAAACGGTATAGATAAGAGCGGCTTAAAAACAATAGAATACAGGTTATGAATGACACTGAAAATAAAGAAAATCTCACAAAAATTCACATACTCCAGAAAACAAATCAATTCTGTACATGTCAAAAGAAACCTAATCTCTCCTCCCGCTTTAACATTACAACTCTCCCTGCTATCATCTGTATTCACGAAAGGCATCGCTCTCGTTTTATGATTCGAGATGCAAACGGAATCAGACAGGACCTGGCGGCCCCATGACTATTCTCCGCCCAGGCAATTACAGTAAAACCTTTCTGCTGTTATATAACATATTACAGCAGACATCATTTCAGCTTATAGAATCTGACACGGTAGGAGAGGAAGAACACGGCACATAAAATATTCCCTCGGTCTGTAGTCACGGTGCTGGACAAGCGGGCGGACGCAGCTGTTGATGCAAATATCTGATCAAGAGAGGAAGAGCAAACGCTAAATGCCCGGCAGCGCTGACAGTTCTCTCAGTTCTGCCCGGAGAAAAAAACTGCATTACAATTAGTGTCAGAGAGCCGTGAGGGCGGAGACAAAGCTTATGACGATTCAGAAAGAACTTGCTAAAATTATTGTTGATGTGAGGCTCTAGATTTGTGTTGTTGACCAACGCTATGCTTCAACTGCATTGCAGGTGTGTAAAAAAAATCAACAGTAAACAATTCTTTTCTGACTTACATGGAGTTTGTCCACAATGGAAGCAAGCAAGGTTAGGCTAAATATGCACATCTTCTCAGAAAGGTCACGCACTGACATGTGGGCAATCCCACAATGCATCTGTGATTTGTGTGTCAGCAAGGTAATAACTCCTGAAAATTACTATTTCTTAACACATAAATGTATTTATGTGTCTGTGGGGGGGGGGGGGGTGTACATTTATATACAATGAATGAGTCAAAAAGCAACTTGTGTGGACATTAAAGCGTTCCTGAAGTTAAGATACGCTCATAAATCTTTAAATCTTCTAACGTCAACAGGTTTGTGTGAGGGTTAGAAGTAGGGTTAGGGTGTAGTAAACATCATCATCTCTGTATGAAAAGCACTGCGTGTCTGAGAGGTCCTCATTAATAAAACTTCAAAGGTCTCATGTGTGTATGTGGCTCATCAGTACCGGTCAAATTAAATTATGCAAGTGTATCTCCTTGAGTCAGTTAATGCACGACTAATTATACCACAGCACTAAACTAAACCCTTGGCTCTGTGTGTGTGTGCGTGCGTGCGTGCGTGCGTGCGTGCGTGTGTTGCTGTTCACTTTGATAAAGGTCCTCTCTCCAGAGACATCTGGTGTGTGACTCACATTGCTTTCTGGCAAGACTGCAAGATGAACACACACACGGGCACTCACAAACATACGAGCACACACACGCACATATGCACACACACACACGCACGCACGCACGCACACACACACACACACAGGAGCAAACAAACACACAAACACACACACACACGCACACACACACACACGCACACAGGAGCACACACACACGCACACACAGGAGCACACAAACATGAGCACACAAACACACACACACACAGGAGCACGCACACACACACACACACACAGGAGCACACAAACACACACGCACACAGGAGCACGCACACACACACACACACACACAGGAGACACACAACACACAGGAGCACACACACACACACAACAGGAACAAACACACATACACACACACAGGAGCACACAAAACACACGCACACAGGAGCACGCACACACACACACACACACACAGAGAGCACACAAACACAAACACACAGACATGCACAACCACACACACACACACACAGGAGCACACAAACACACAAACACACACACACACAGGAGCACGCACACACACACAGGAGCAAACAAACACACAAACACACACACAGACGCGCACACAGGAGCACGCACACACACACACACACACAGGAGCACACAAACACACAAACACACAGGAGCACGCACACACACACACACACACAGAGCACACAAACACACACTCACACAGGAGCACGCACACACACACACACAGGCAGCACACAAACACACACACACACACAGGAGCACACACACACACACACCACACACACACACTAGGACCACACAGACACACAGCAGCAGCACACACACACACACAGGAGCACACAAACACACATGCACACAGGAGCACGCACACACACACACACAGGAGCACAAAACACACAAACACACAGGAGCACGCACGCACACACACACACACAGGAGCACACAAACACACATGCACACAGGAGCACGCACACACACACACACAGGAGCACACAAACACACAAACACACACACACACACACACACACAGGAGCAAACAAACACACATTACATATCAACATCACATTTACTGAAGGTACAAACCAAAATCTTTGCAGTTTTTCTCTCTCTGCACAGATGAGTGTGTGTAATGTTTACCTGATGCTCATTACCTGCAGACTCTACCTGGACACATTTAGAAGCACGCGGGGCGGCAGCGTGTCAGCTCCGCAAAAAATATTAAAAGCAACGGAGCCTTGGCGGCAAACACCAAACAAGTGACATTTTTCATTGGCCAAAAGATTTTTCTGTCAACATGAAGTCTGTGACTCAGACGTTTTCCTTGGGTGCTCGCTTCACCCCCAGACAGACTTGACACGTCCCCTCCTCCTACTCCTCCTCCTGGAATTCTGGGAAGTTATTAAGCTGCCAGATCCAACACGGAGGAAGTTCACAAAACGTGGTACGTTTACGAGCGCTGTTTGAGACAACAAAGTGTGCGGGAGGTGTTAAGCAAGGGTTGAATGAATAATTGAAATTGTTTAGCGACCAGCACCGCCAGAGGGACACGTTTTGTTTGGTGAATTTTAGACGGGAAGACGGGATGTGTTTGAGAAAGAAGGGGAAATTAAAGCTGTGCATCACTGATGCTTTCTTGTGAAGGATTCTGATGACTGCTTAAAGGGAAAGTTCACCCGAAAGTTCATTTATTCGCCCTCATGTCAATTCAAACCTCTATGACTTTCGTTCTTCTGCAGGACACAAAAGAAGATATTCTGAAGAGCGTTGGTGACCAAACAACATTGAACCCCATTGAGATCCATTGTATGGACACAAAACCACTGAGACATTTCTCAAAATATCTTCTTTTGCGTTTCATAGAAAAAAAGGTCAGATACAGGTTTTGAATGACATGAGGATAAATACATGACAACTTGATTTTTGTGAGAGGGATAAGCAAGTGTTCAACGATTCCAAAGCGAGTGGAATTCACTGAAGACACACTTGACGGCTCACAACTAAAAAACCCATTTATTATGCAAACAAACAAAACAAATCTATATTTAATGTAAATCATATTCTTCCCCTTAGGAAACGCTCTGCCATTTATTGAGGTGTTTGTGTGATTACCGGGAATTAAATCGACTCTAAACGCCCTCCACAAGCCTTTCTTAAAAGTGCCCACCTGTCGATTCTCCACGCCCACCTGAAACTAACCATAACCCGTGACGGAAGCAGTCGACTAACCGCACTGGCGTAATCGAGAGCAAAATCAGGACTGCTGGGAGTCTCAAAGTGGTCGTGGGATAGCACGTAAAACACACCTAAAAAAAAAAGGTGGGCATTTACAGCAGACGTTGGTGGGTTTTGGCAGAAGGAAATGAGACAGGCTGGAAACAGCCATCTGACTCTTATACAACTTGATTTGTTTGAAAAGTCAGGGCAAGCACACACTGAACAGCCATCTGTCATCATTACATTCCTGCCAGATTCTCAAGGTCCCTAAGATCCAAAAGCACACAACAATAGAACTGAAAGAATTTAGATACGATCCCTAACCGACAGTCTGAGTCTAATGGAGCTATTAATATTGTAACAGAGCATGATGGTTTAAAATTACAGTTTAGCCAAAAATGACAATTCTTTCATCATTTATTCACCATCATATCATGCCAAACCTGTACTAGTTTCATACTAGAAGATATTTTAAAGAACGTTGATAACCAAACAACATTGAACCCCTTTGACATCCATTGTATGAACACAAAACCACCGAGACATTTCTCAAAATATCTTCTGTTGTGTTGCACCAATGAAAGAGTCACATACAGATTTAGGGTACTTTCATATATGCCATGCTGCTGTTTCATAACTTATTTTTATATACCACGGTATTACTATAGTAATTTACCCAGGAAGTACCCTTGAGGACCATGTAAATACTATGCTATACTGTCTTAAAATGATACTCTGAACTGTCATAAATATCTACAGTAAATACAGTCGATTGACACACAGATTGATTATCATTTACAATAGTGTCATGCAGAATATGATAATGCAATCTAGAGTTTGTGCATTAATACCATCACTTAACCGTGGTACCGCCACATCTCCTCATCATCGCTCAGTGTTGGACCACCCAGTGTGTAAAATTCACAGTTTCACATGACATAGTATTTCTTTAACACTGTAAAGTGCCAAAATTATGTTATTTGCCTTAATTAGTCTCAAAAAATACATCCTGTGCCATGTGATTTTGCTTAAGAGCCTTAAAAACACCTTAACTTCATCCAACAGCCTGCGACTGCCAGCAGTAAAAGACACATCCAAACAGACCCTGTGAAATGTTTGCTTTCTCGGTCTTTTAAAAAGCAATGAAGCGATACAGACATAAACGCTCATGGTGTGCGCAGTTAAAATTACACGTTATAAAACGATATACATTTACTAAAAACACCTGCTTGTCCCACACGAATCTTAAATCCTTGAATTATATCACCAAACCAATACTGCTCCTGTAAAACGCGTGAGAGATGCTGAAACTCAACACACCGTGTTAAAGCTCCTGCACACGCATGTAGTTTACGATCTGCTAAATTCGCACATTGTTAAATTTTCATCTTTGTCACCTGATTTCTGTACACCGGGAGAATCCATAAGCCACCGTGCTTTCAAGCATCTTTCGCAAAAGTGTGAAACGTCATTTAAAAGACAATAGCGCAGGGTTAAGTGCCGTGTGAAAACCCTTAAGGTGATAGAGTAAGAAAGACAACGGATGCTGACGTACCGATCTTCTTTGAGCGCTCGTCTCCTCTGTTGTGCATGCTGATTGGAGAGTAGATAAAGGGGCTGGCAGCCGACATCCCCTGTCCCAGAAGCCCTTTCACCTTATGAGGCCTCAAACTCACCGGTAGATTCAAAAGAGACACAGACCTATAAACACAAACAAACAGATCAGTTTAACAAATCGTAAGGTCTTCATGAAGTCCAAATTTTTGATTTTTGGCTTTCGGTATGAATACATTGGTCTTAAGGAGATCTGTGATCCTGGGTGCTCTAAAACATTCCCGAAAATCAAATTTACAATTTATTTGCACATAGCACTGGTGCTACAGAGGTTTAAAGTTTTGTAGCACAGGCCAAACAGTTGTAGCACAAGTATAAAACACAAGTGCAGATCATCACGTGAATAGGCAGGTAACTGACATAGGACATTAATGGCACAGATGGATAAATTAGGGCCATATTTTTTTACGACATCTGAAATGAGAAAAAAACAAAGGGCGGGACTTTCATCCACCGACAACTGATTGGATCGTTAAAAGGTGAAAGATTTGAATGGCAGTTGCAATCTGTCAGTCATTGCAGCCCCGCCCTTGCGCCATTCCTCGTGACCAGAAGTGAAGAGAGGTCGTTTCGAGAGGGGGACGAGATTAACGTTTTTGATTAAAGATAACAAGTTCAAATTAATTTAAAAAAAAAAAAGATGTGCACGGACAAATATTTTATAATAAACACTTCACCGCTGTGTAATACAATTAGAATGATCATTTTAAATTTCATGGCGACATTAATTAGTTGCAATTTTTCTAGGTTCTGTGTTTGAATTTTTTTACTCTACAATAGTAATATATTTGTCTACATAAAAATACTGTAGCATACTATAGTACAGTGGTTCTCAAACTTTTTCGTTGTAAGGCCCCCTTTGTGTAGAGTGCATCGCTTTGTGGCCCCCTAAATAAAGACTTATAATCTTAAATTTAACATTTTTATTTAAACAAAAACATATTCAGTTATACAATGCTGAAACATCAATTCTTTTGTCTGGTGGTCTTATTTTTCTGATGTTTGATTGCATAAAATCTATGATCAATTTCTATATTTCATAAAATGCCACAAAATCTGTGGCCCCCTGGATCCATCTCGGGGCCCCCCCAGGGGCCACGGCCCCCAGTTTGAGAACTACTGCTATAGTATTTACAATACTAAACTGCAGGAAAAGTAGACAGACTCTATACTAGATAGACACAATAGATACTAGAGTGTTTTTTAAACTTACTTTACTATAGTACACTACAGTCTTCTTTCATCTAAGTGTTCAGGTTAACGGGACTTTTATTTTGACGGGTTGTCGCAAATACGTTTGAGTTTCAGTGTGGTTGACTGCTGCTTTACTCAATCAGTGAAATGCTTGTGGAATAAACATTCAGATGTTCGTGTCCTCATGCGGTGAGCCTCAGACAAATCCACGACTGTCACGCGTGTAGTATGTTAAACTGTGCATCTCATTCACTCAGACACGACATTGCGCGTCTGCATCTAGTTATATGGACTCAATGCAGCCAGGTAAATGAGTTTCACTCCCAAAATAGACTAAAACTAAGTAAAACAGTGATGCGCCATTGATTAACGTCACACACAAACAGGCACAACGATAAACACGCTTCACACAAACAAGCAGCTCTGTCTAATGCACCTGACAAATTGTATCGCACGCATGCTACACTGGTAAATTTATTCTTCGCACAAACTGAATTTTTTATAGCACGTGCGACATATATGACGCACTGTACAGCCGGTCTGATGACAACATTCTGCACTTGAGCTTCTCATCAGAGCGGCACATTTTAAGGCACTTCAGTGGGTCTTTAAGAGGCTGCATATATGTTTCGCCTTTCTTAAAAAAAAAGTAGTGCAGAAAGTGTAAAGCATAAAAGATAAAATAACTAAAATCACATATTATCTATAAAGTCCTTAAGCACCACTGAATGTGGTTGAAAACTCAAACACAAGAAAACATGCAAAGAACAATCCCAACAAATGTATTTTTGTTCATTTTATAGCAAAGACAGATGTAGATTTTTCACAAGTATACAGGTTTAAGTCTCCGTGATTTTTTTGTAAACCGAGCACTCTACAGCTGACCAGCTTTCATCTCTTTTCAGTTCTGTTAAGACATTCACAAAAAGACACTCGGAAAAACAGAATCACCGTATTTTGAAAACAAGATAGAGCTAAAACATCTGGCAGTACTGTTGCCACAGCAACAGCATCTCAGAACGGCAATCCGAACGGTTTAATACTGACATTTACTCTCTTATAAGACAACAATCTCTCTCACGAGACGGCAATATTCCATTACGGGTCGTTTCTAAAAAGATGCCTAAATTACAGCTCCTGGTGGAAGACGGCGAGAGAGATACTGCACTTAACAATGTGCGGGAGACAAATATCGGGAGAAACGCAATTTGTCTGAAGTTTTACAATTAAATATCCTTCCGAGAATAAATTAAGGAAATTATTCTATTCTTTTCGACAACAAAAATGCAAAGCAGCCTTCAGAGAGGAAAGATCTGAGAAATGAAGACTTCAATCAAGTGAATATGCAAAGCTTTACCTACTACCGGGATTATACAACTATACAACACACAGAAGATCGGTGAAGTCCATGGGACAGATGAAGGAATATTACATTTTCTGCTTCCACTTAAAAAGTCTAATTTGACAAGGATCAAAAAAAGTTTCTTGTTTATTTTATACAGTTTCTAACACATAAGTTCAGATAAGTCGAGATAAATTCAACCGAAGGCATTATTTGTTTTAAAAAAACTATTTAAGGGATCATAGCTTTGAAAACAGGATCTTTACTTCTTCAATTTGTTCAACTTTAATCTGTGAGTTTAGAGAGATCTAAAGTGGGATCTAGACCTCACCTGACGATGGGCAGTTTGGTGAAGGGAACAGGAGGTAGTTTGAGTCCATCGGGGAGGGTGATCACCTCCATTCCACCAGGACATTTTGATGTGTAGTTCTCCAAACTTTGGGTCACTTCTTTCTTTTCTGTGGAGACAAAACAAGAGAAACAAAACATTGAAGTGACAGTATATCATAAGCAACAACAGTTAATTAATCGATGAATTAAAATAAACACAGTTTACTACCACAGTTAAAAATGATAAAGACACCTGTTAACGTTTTATGTTGTGTTGTATTGTATTAGGTTAGGACAATTCAAATGATCTCCAAATAAATCTTAAAAAAGAACCGGGTAATTTGCACTGCTTACCTACAAAAAACCATCGTGGTGCCCCTATGAATCTCTTCTTTTAAAAAGTTGTGTTTTTTATAACTACTACATAAAAATGTCCAAAGAAATATTCATGATAAACTTATATAAAAACATTTAACCAAATTATACTGCTATGTCATTCAGGGTTTTATCTTCCAAAGACAATAATCATACAAAACCAAAACCCCAGTCCAGACATAAAAAAGTTTTCTTTTAATACATTTTTCTCATTATTAATGAATAATATAATAAAACACATGGCAAAGTTTTAGCATCTTTAAAGTTGGTTTACGTACGAAAGCTAGCAGTTCCTCCTGACAAATCAGTAGCTTTTGACATCCAACCCCACAGCACATAACTCAACAAATCATTGATGCGTCTAAAGACAACGGTGAGCCCCAGGGGAGAAATTACCCACAATCCTCCTTCACGGGCCTCTAGTCCACAGCGCCATTTAACAAAGCAAATAATTTGAGAGTTCGTACATCACAAGCGAGACCAGCGCTGCTAACGATTGAGTCTATTTTAAGCTCAGTTTTCACAGGTGAGCATCTTACTGACTTACAGCTCTGTCTATAAAAATATTTACGGCCTCGCACGGCCATCAATTTACACATCGCAGCCGATAAAACCAATGATCCTGGTGCCGTCTAAATCAGACCCGATGCTCAGAAAGAACTCCTTCAGCACTTAACGCGATACTCATTAGAGACGAGATAAACAGATGCACAATATCGCTGATCTAATGTTGGAATCAGTCAACAATTAGGTTGGGATCATTTTTCAATCTTTTTATTGTTGGTCTTATGAACACTACAGCTGTGTGGATTTATAAATATATAAAATATTGGCCATTATATTTTTTCTCTGCCATAACATACAAACAAAACAATAAAACTTTCGTGGCGGAGTGCCGCCAGTTCCCTCTGGTGAATCGGGAGATGACTAACTTATAGCCGCCACTGGTGATTTAGCTTCAATCTCATTGATATTTCACTTCTCATGAAGGGATGCTGCTGGCACGCCATGAAGACAAACAGAGGACAGGGACCTCTTTTAAAATAGATTTTCACATTGAGAGAATACACCTCACGGCATCTCACGTGGCTCTGAAAACTATACATTGTGCCATTATAGGAGGATTGTCTGTAAAAAGAACTTGTTTGGATATGAGAGGAAAGATTGATTCTGAAGCTTTTTGGATGGACCGGAAACAAATGAGCAAGAAAAAAGTCAAAACAAATATGCTCGAAATCCTGGAAGCTAAGTACATTTTTCTGGTCTTAATCGGCACGATTGATCATAATTAATGATGTTTTATCAAAACCTTTCTGTTTTTCTGTTCACTTCACCAAAACCGCTTAACAATCATAACAGTGATATACAATCTAGCCATTTCACAATCCAATCACATTTCAGTGGATAAACTCCTTTTTACATGATTTCCTATCAAATCATGCCTTTTACTCTGTAATAGGTCACATTGCAGAGGTTAAATTCATTGCTGCTATTGTTTCGTGTTTTCTGAAAATTGCCTGCAGAAGTAAACCAACGAACAGCATTTATTGTGTTTTTAAAAATGCATGTAAGTGCACCCAAACTTCAGAGCATATAAAAACAAAAACACTGGAATAGATGTTTTCAGATTCTTAGGGAGCCTGTCCTCTATAACTATAACACACATAAACATATAAATATAAACTCACATAACAACAGGAATGAAACCACTTCGTGAGCCACTTCGCAGGGTCAATTTATTTGGAGAATATTCAAACCGACCGAATTTATTCAATGGAAGATTGTAAAGCCATACAAATATCAAAAGTCCCTTTAATTTGACACACTCAATGATTTTATGAATACAAAAAATAAAAGAGAAATCATGACCACATATTCAAGACTCCAGACACATTGAACTCATATGTGACCCTGGACAACAAAACCAGTCTTGTGGGTAAATTTTTCGAAATTGAGATTTTTACATAATCTGAAAGCTGAATAAATAAACTTTCTATAGATATGTGAGTTGTTAGAATAGGACAATATCTGGCTGAGATACAACCGTTTAAAACTCAGGAATCTGAGAGCGCAGAAAAATCAAAATATTGAGAAAATTGCCTTTCAAGTTGTTAATCAGGGGCACTGTAGCAGGCCATCCACTCACAAAAATAAAGTTTTTATATATTTAAGGTAGGAAATTTACAAAATATCTTCATGGAACATGATCTTTACTTAATATCCTAATGATTTTTGGCATGAAAGAAAAATCGATAATTTTGACCCACACAATGTATTTTTGTCTTTTACTAAAAATGTTCCCGTGCTACTTAAGACTGGTTTTGTGATCCAGGGTCACATATGGGAGGCACGGGATCAACCCCAGACAAAAACATCACCATCTTTACGCCATTATTTTATGTCATCTCCACTTTCCCGATCAATAAAAAGGAAACAAAGTTGATGAAAAAATGAACAGCTTTGTAAACCAACAACCCAATGTATCGATCTAATCTTATTCATCATTTCAGATGTTGGCCACAATATTGTCAGATCGACTGAATAAAAGAGTTTATTTCCACACTGAAAAGCTTTATTGCTTTTCGAAACGGCACAGCACAGCACAGAAAGCCAACATGTCTCTTTCACTCCCTCTCATTTGAAAAGATCATACTGAAAAGATGAATGAGAAAAGGAAGCCATTAGATCACGAACACCTCAGTCGGTGACCAGGCCAGTCAAAGCCATTCATATTCTTCCTAATGGATACTGAAGCGTCAGCACGACTGACAGAGAGTTGATGTGCAGTGAACACATCTATCCTTCAGTAAATGATGCTCATGAGGACGGATAATCTCAAAGCACAACACTAAGGTTCAAATAAATGCACAGCGTCGCCCTCCAACTGACGGAAAGGAGGAATGTGGCCGTTTTACTCAAGAAGGATTTTTCTGTGTACAGAGAACATAAGGAATCATATCACACTACGGTCCAAAAGTTTAGGGTCACTTCACTGAAATGGTTTTCATGAACTTAAAAACGTTCATGTTTGAATGTTGGAAATTAACTAGGTGGAGAAAAATACTATTTTCCCAACTTTATTCATTCATTTCTTTCATTACAAGAGAAAATTGGTATTAAAAATGCTTTGAAAATGTATAACTGAGCCAATAAGATCTCAGAGAATAGATGTGAACTCGCTCAATACTTTAAGAAGCATCTCAAGAAGCTGCTTGATAAAATGTCAAATGTACATTTTTGCACCCTGGACCACAAAACCATTCATAAGGGTCAATTTTTCAAAATTGAGATTTATACATCAGCTGAAAGCTAGTTTTCTATTGATGTGGGGTTTGTTAGGATAGAACATTATTCGGCCGAGATACAACTATTATTTATTTATTATTTATTTATATATTTTTTATCTATATAAAATCCGGAATCTGAGGGGGCAAAAAAATCGAAACATTGAGAAAATGGCCTTTAAAGTCGTCCATCAGAGGCGCTGTAGCAGGTCGCTGCTAAGAAGAAACAGGTTTGTATTAACGCTCTCTATTGGCTTAACGCTGTAATGACGTTGTGGAGAGTAGATGAACCTGAAAGCTGAAATTCTAAGATTTACATAGATACCAAACTTGAGTGGGTCATTCCTAAAGAGCGGACAACAGCGTGTGAAGTTTGTAGGTGTGTTTGCGGCCATTTTTGTTTGCGATTTTGCTGCATCCACACACAAAAAGAAAGTTTTTATATATTTACGGTAGGAAAATATCAGGAAAAATCTATAATTTTGACCCATACAATGTATTGTTGGCTACTGCTACAAATATACCCGTGCTACTTATGACTGGTTTTGTGGTCCAGGGACACATTTTAGACAAAGGGTAACTACAACCAACATGGCTAAATTTAATTTTGATTATAAAGGTGCAACATAATTCTTATGGTTACATTTGTGTTACTCCATTAATTTTAGGTTTACTATTAGGGGTGTAACGATACACTCAGCTCACGATACAATACACATATTGATATTTTGAACAAAATTCAAAAATGAAACTCAAATTCAAATAACATTTATTTTCAAAATATTAACAAATTCAGTAACTTATTTTGTTGCACATACAACTTAATAAAGAATTTGAACATTTTAAGGCTTAACTGAAATTAGAATTAAGATCAGTGTCAATTTTGACAGCAAATTTTGAGTTAGTTTTAGCCATAGTCTTTTGACTAAAATGCAATTTAGTTTTAGTCATCCCAATTTATCATAGTTTTAGTCTATTTTTAGTCGACGAAATCTACATTATATTAGTCTACTAAAATCTATCTGGATTAACTCATTTAATTGGTGTAATTAAATGTTCCATACAAAGATTGAACTGTTTTGACATAATTGACTTTACCTTGGACTTAAATGAAACCAGGTCATTACCTTTATTTTTCAGAAAAGTTGAGTAACTACTGGATATGCATTGGTACAACACAGAGAATGTAGCGGTTCATTCAGTCTCATTTTGACTCAATTGACTCGTTCGTTCAGTGAGGGGCGTGTTCATTCTGTACATTCAGCCAATGAAACGCTCTGACAGAGCTCACGCTCAAGCGCTATTGGCTCGTGTCTCTTTCTCTTTGCTTGAGACAGTAATGAATGAGAAACATCTTTCAAAAAGACATATTACATAAACTGTATTACATTTCTTCAATCATGCAAATCACATACTTGTTTTTTAGCATGTCATTCGATCTTTTAATCTACAGTACGACTCACTTCATCGCTTCTCTGATCGGAACAGCGCTGGTTTCTTTTGGCTTTATGTTGCATATCACGTTATGCAGCAGCTCACGTTAGCGGATAAATTACATTGGCATTAAAAACGTTTGTGCTCCTTTGTAATGAGTTTCGGGGTGACTCGCCTGCAGTCACGCTTCAAGTTTGCTGTGTTTTAACGGCGATTGAGAAGGAAAATATGACGCCTTGTAAACCACTTGGAGACACAGATTGTGTCTTGTGCTTCTCTCTCTAGCGCATATGTGAGATAAGCACACGTGACGCGCAGGCGCAGAGTAAGTAGCGTCTTGACCGCTGAACGAATAGAATTAAACATATCGTAAAATATCCCCATCTCTTTACGATGCGCATTGTAACATTTTTGCATCACGAAATATCATAATACGAAGTAACGTTACACCCCTATTTACTATTATTCAAAAATGCGGAAATAAAATAAAGAGTAAGTAAGTGACTAAACTTCTGAGCCACAGCATATATATACCATAATTCCACTAAAATTATCTGAATTCCTTAAAACACACGCAATCAATATTAATTTAATATAATAATTTAATTTAATTAAATGCGGGAAAAAGGCGCTACAGAGAGGGTACTTTTCCATCGATTGATCTGATTGTAAAAGCTGGAGGAGGAGTTTAAAATAAACCTTGATGATGTCAGCTACATAAGAAAACACTTATCAACTGCAGGTAAAAAACATTACTGGTTACTAAATAAAAACAGCACAATCTCATATTTCAGGGGGAAAAAGCTCACGACATCTTTAAACCTGAAGAGCTGCCTTATTTCACTTTCTCAAACAATAATTTTCTCAATTCTGGAAGCTATTCAAAAGCATTTCATCAGAGAAAGACACACTCGGAGAAGAAAAAAAATGTGACTAAAGGGAGAGAAAGCCATCACAAATGATGAACTCAGGCAGACGCGAGGACTGCTGACGGTATATAAGCGCTGATGATTGTCATATAAACGATGAATAATTCATCAGCCACACAGAAAGGGGGCGCTGAAGTCAACTGCAATGAGATTACTCATCACACACCAGAAAACTAAACCCTACAAACACATGCTGTGTCGACAAATGTGCCACAGTCTTCAACCTGAGAGGACAAAAAATGTGTGATAAATTGAGAGCCGGAGAGGGAAACGTAAAAAAAACCCCACTGAAATATTCTGAAAACATTGACCAAGTTCATCATAATCCATTTAAAACGCATTATCCACGTTTCCGTCAAGTCTCTCTCCCAAGACCTGCTCATAATATTACAGGCACATGACAAGCTGGTCCTAAAAATAGGTTTAATTTCCTTCCCGCGTCTTCTTTTGATTTTGACATGAAATTGGACATCGCCCGTCTACCACAGGTGTAAATGAAAGTATCCTCCACTGAATTCAAAATCCACCGAGTTCCCTCAGGTAAAGTCTAGCCGGACACATCCATTCACAAAACGTGCTACTAACTTCTAAATAAAACTCCATTAACACCGCAGACACCAGAGGCGAGCTGAAAATAAAACTCTGCGCTGCAATTTACACCTCTCATTCTGTGAAAACTTCGCAAGTGCGTTCCTCCGCTCGGCGCCAGCTTTCTAAATGAAGCTCTTTATTTGCCATTCTTGATCTCCTTAAAAATAGCAGTCAAACACATACTTCAAATAGCTAATTTCACACCGCTCCGTGCAGACGGCACATCCCCTGCTGACATGTGAGCTTTGGCAAATGAAACTCAACAAAACGCTAATTAACCGACAACCCAACCTGGCCCGGCTCGATACACTATTACATATTACTCCGTTCTCTACTCAATTTATGTTTTTTCTTGTTTAGGTTCTCAATGTTTTCTTAGGGATACTAAGAGATGCCCGAACAAATTTTCTGTATATGTTTCTACACCTCCGTCTCTCTCTGCATTCATTAGAGTTGAACACAAGTCTCCTCCTGCGACCCGTGAGCGGGTTCTTCAAAGCCCTGGCTTAATAAAACAGGACGCAAAGAGACGGTACATCATGAGCCGTTCAAAAAAAACTCAGAAGCTCTAAGTGGCACATTTATTCTGCTCTGCGATCCCATCAAGAGCTTGAGATTGACATTAAACACTGATCACTGTCGAGCCGACGTGTTTAAAGCAGACGACACCATTTCTCAAAGCGTCATTGTGCCGAGGCCGTTCCTAAGAAGCCCTGTCAACAGATAATCATTATGCAAGAGTGTAAACCGGACTCAGATCTCACTGTAATGTGGGATTTATTTTAGCGATAAACAGGCAAAACAACAGGAAGCCGACCTGAAACAAAGCGGCGAGTGCTTCACCTCACAGATGGCACAGGTTTTATATTTCAATTCAATCAAAGATCAATCATGTGAACAGCTGGGAAGCTGGCAGTCGTGTAAATGAACAAACAGGAATTTCTGCACGGCCAACAGAGATGGAGATTTTGAACAAATTCTCTCTGATGTTTCACTTCAAGCAGTTTGCGTAGTGTTTGCAAATCACTTGAATGTGAAGAACTTAGGAAATAAAACTACAATGTTAAACTATAACAGTAAACGCACAACATGACACAAACTGTCCTGGTAAACTTCAATGATAATGTAACTCAATAATTTCAATAATATATGTCAGCAATAATGTACGGGAGGCTGTGCTTTATTGCGAATAAATAACAGCTGAAGGGCCATTGTTAGACACAAAGCAATAAAGCACTAGCTCCTCGAGTATCTTATTGGTTTTATAAAACATTTATCACACAATACTGATATTAGAGCCAAAAAATATGCATAAATGCAACTTTCGTGAAGTAAAATAAAAAAAATAGTACCTGATCGATAGCTGTGTTTTTAGCTTATTGACCAATCAGAATCTTGGACTGGAACTAATTGTTTTATAAAAAACAAACACAAAATTATCAAAGACATTTAAAAGTTTTTTAGTAAAGTTAATTGAAACTAAACTGTTTAAACAAAGCAATATAAAAAACAACATAAAAAACAATAAGGTAGTATTTTGCTATAGTAAACTGTATATAAAAATATACTGTAGTTTTTTAGGCTTTATACATTTTTGTTAATATTAGTTAATGCCTATACAATTGTTCATTTTAGCTCATTGTGCATTAACTAATGTTAACAATTACAATTTCGGATTTCAAAAAGCTTTATAAGAAAATGCTGAATATTTTAAAGAGAAAATGCTGAAATTATACATTACAATAAAATACTAAGATGACTAAATCTTATATAAGTATTGTTCATTGTTACTTAATGTTAACTTATATAGTTAACTAATGTTAAAAATGTTTTTACTCTTAATGTTTTAAATAAGAGTAAAAAATGTTGGGTAAACAAGGACAAACCTAGCTAATGGGTTAAATTAACTGGGAAAATGTTTATATTTGACCCAACAATGGGTTAAAACAACCCAGGCTTTTGGGCTGAACCAACCCAACATACAGTAGGTTAAACTACAGCCCAGTGGTTGGGTTCGTCCCTTTCTGACCCAATCCTGGGTTAAAAAAAAGTACATTTTAGCCTTTTTTGATTGAATCTCATTGTGTTACCAAACAATTTTTTCGTCACCATTAAACAACGCATGTGTTTACAAATAGCCTTGTTTATACAGATTCAATGTAATTATTATTTTTTATATAGTGCTTTTTACAATGTTGCATTGTCTCAAAGCAGCTTTACAGGAAGAAAACAAAAGAAAAACACAGAAAAAACTAGAATGCAGTTCAGTACAAGGTATAGAAAGAGTAAGACCATTCTATTAAAAGCAATGTTAGTGGAATTTACAGAACCCTGAGCTAATCCAATATCAGCGGTCTCCCGGTGAGCAACCCAAACTCCAATAATGAATAAATGGACAGAAAAAAACCTTGGGAGAAACCAGTCTCAGCTGGGAGGGCCAGGTCTCCTCTGCACTCAATAACTAAGTAAAAGTAAGTGTTTTTGATTAGTGAGGAGAGCTTATTAGTAGTGATTTATTAAATGTATATTTGTTACATGTTTTCCTAAACAAGTGTCATTATAACTTTAGAAACTTGAATGTGTGCCGGATATATTCCACTCTAACCTCTGATGCTTTCAGGGTCTCGTCTAAACTCCAGATAAGCAGGTTTATCCATTAAGAGCCTGAGAAGGATCGCACAGCTCTTTAGAGAAAATAAGAATGATTCGTTTGGCTCCCGAAGGAGTGAGGGATGTAGAAATGGGTTTTATCAGAACACAGGGAGGCATTGTTACTCTGACACCGTGTTGAAAACACGCTTCGACCAATCCCAGAGCTCAGCCAAGGGAACCCTGGATTTGTTCTGTCTGGAAGGAAATGATAAGCCTGACGGGGCGCAATACCCCTGAGCTGCAGACCCACTCGTGTGTGTTTGTGAGACAGACAGGATTACAGCACAACTCTGTGGGGACAGGACGCTGTGAAGTGGGCCGCGGATGAACAGCTCAAAAAGAACATCAATTGCTTTTTCAAATACACTGAAGCTTTCGGGAAAATCTAGGTAACGCACACCTGCAAGCAAGTGCATACAAGCATGCGTACGCACACTTAAAGGGGTCATATGGCGCGAATACGTGTTTTCTGTGTCTCTGGTGTTATAAGTTGCCCATGCATGTATTAGCCACGTTAAATTGCAAAAATGAAAAAGATGCATTCTATCTAAAAGCGAATGCTCACCCAGACCTGCCTGAAACGCCTCGTGTAACCACACCCATTTACATTCATGCATTTGGCAGACGCTTTTATCCAAAGCGACTTACATGGCATTGTACTTTACATTTTGTTTCTGACTATGTGCAATTCCCTGGGATCAAACCCATGACCTTGGCATTGCTAGTCCCATGCTCTAACCACTGAGCCACAGGAAAGCTACCCCCACAAATCTACGTCAGCTGGTGGTCTGATTTGACTAAGACCGCCCAAATGTATACGCAAGTAAGGTGGGCGTACCTGTCAGTACAATTGCTTTGGAACCTGATGTTCCAAATATGGTAAGAGGCGTTACATTTCCGTCACACGCTTGCAGTATTCCACCAATCACTACGCACTGGTGAACTGGCCAATCATAGCACACCTCGCTTTTCAGAGCCATGAGCTTTGTCAAAAATCTGTGCGTTTCAGAGAGGCGGGGCAAAGAGGAGATACAAACATGCACGGTATGTGGAAAATACAGCGTGTTTGAACCTTAAATCGTGTATACACACTGCATTACATCTAAACAAACGATAATATTTGTTTTGTCATATGACCCCTTTAACCTGTGTTGGGGAGTGCCTAACCCAAAGAACCGATGCTACCAATAGAACCACAGCTGTTTTAAAACGTTATGCCATAGTGGCTTAAGAGTATGAATAGAGTATCGCAGAGATGATGTATTTTTGTATGTAAAACCCGGAAACGAGTTCGCATTGTAGCACTTCCGGTGCTATCGCCCCAAAGTCAATGGGATTTTTGGTACCAAGAAAAACGTTCTTAATAAAGTTTTTTAAAAAAGTTGTCGGAGGCTTGTTGGTGGTGACGATGATATCGAGCGAGTGTAGTGTAGTCTGTTCATAAGTAAGCTTTTTACTTCTAGCGATTATATTTAGGCTTCAAAAGTGACAAATATTGTGTAAATCTGTAATATGCAAACCGTGTAAGTATCAAAAACCTTTATCACAGAGCTTGTTTTTTGCAATCTTTCAAAAGTCTATGGGAAAAATGCATAGGCTTTCGGTCGAGGGAACCAGCGTGGCACTAACTGCCGAGTTGGCCTACAAAAACACGTCATCTCTACGATACTCTATTAAAAACGAATTGCGTGTCTTACCCTGGTCGGACAGGAAGTCCAGCATGGTCTGCAGTAAGAAGGAGAGATGTCTGACAGACAGTCCTGGGTTCCCCATCCGTCGAGATGCATAAACCAGCTCGTGAAGTAAACGTAACTGTACAGCCGCCCATCCACGATGAGTCCCTTCAACACAGAGATACAAAAATCAACAAAACATCTTGTGACGGATTACATTAGTTCACATCAGCATTTGAGTTTCCTGCTTCACAAAAACTGTTTTTCAATGACAGTCACTTGGAGAGATTATAATCAAAAGCATTTTCGAATTTTTTCAATGAAGTCTGTCAGTCAACGTTTCTTGCTCCAAAAAACAGCTCAACCACCAAATCAGATTTATTTCAAATATAAAATAGGAATTTTAATTTCGGTTCAATATTCTGTTTTTGTAGCTAGTTTAATAAAATAAGATTTGAGCTCTGATGGCTAATGCAAGTCTCACTGTGATGTAGGGCTGTGACATCAATCGTAATTGTCAATTTTGGCTTCCAATGATTACAAAAACAAAATCATTGAGGTGAAATTATTAATATGCAGCATTCCATTTTGCAAAGAACTACAGCAGTGCAGCTTTTTTAAGTTATTACTTTTTCTTTAGTTATTTATTTTTGCTAAATTAAAGTCAGTGAGCAATCATATGAAATAATCTTGAACTCAATATCGGCCTAAAGATATTATTTTTGTCATAATCGAGCCGCCTTACTGGGACGTTCCTAAAATTGTCAGAGAGGTGTCATATAATGCGCAGAATAATTCAACATCATTCAACGTTGAAAATGATTATAAAGACCTCAAAACAGATTAAAATACATTCTACTGAAGGAACAACCTGAGCCGACACGTCAGGGGTGAAAAGCTTTTAACTTACACCAATAAACCACCACCTAGCAGATAACAAAACCATCCCCTACAGGAAGTAAGTTAGCCCTCAAGACAAAGAAAGTCTCTGATAGTTTCTAGGTGGCATCTCTGGACACTTTAATCTTCGTTTGCCCTGTGAGATGAGGACACATCCATTTCTGTCTCGCGCTGCCCTACAGATGATATTCTTACCTTTATATCTTTATGATATTCTTATTTGTATTGAAATGAACCCTGGAGGAGTGTCGCTATCGATTCCTACATAAACAAAAACAACCGCAGGCATTTGATCAATGTTTCTTGCAGGAACGCACACTTTTTCTCCAGTACAAACAGTTCATATTTAAAAGATGGTTTCTGTTTCGGGCAAGCAGTTACTTAGCAGATATTATTATCAAAAGCGACATTACAGTAATTACAGGGTAAAGCCCCGCCCACCGGAGTCACTTTAGATTACGTGTCTCGCACAAGGGCAACAATGGTGATGGATCACACCACGTGGTCTGAATCTACAACCTCCACAGACCATCTTCTCATTCTCGTGTTAGATTAAAAACACAAGCTCATTAAAGTCAAAACGAATCTTTCTGTCGTGGCGTGGGGTCTATAAGCGCTCTGTGACCGGCTCGTCCTGAGTCTCCGGGAACCGGCTTACGCCTCTCGAGGGCCTGCCGAGGTTCTTTCTCTGCGTTGTGTGTGTTAACTGAAACCTCTGAATCCCTGCACACACTGGTCGAGCTAAACCCAATCAATCACAGTCTGATGATGAATTCTCTCTCTCTCGGTGTAATTGAGAGTTGAGCGAGAGAACTCCCAGGCCAATTAAAAACCTATTTTCTCTCTCTCTCTCTCTCTCTCTCTCTCTCTCTCTCTCTGCAATCTCTGGTGTCTGTACTGACTTCAATTCTCTTCTCTCCAGGCCGTCTAAGCCACACCTGGGTATTCGGAGCGGGCATTTGAACACGTGTTTTACATAAGCTGCACCATTTGAGGCATCGTTCGCAAACGGGACGATTATAATAATATCAGCATATCACGGTCCTGATGGAAAAAATCTGACATCGATGCATTATAAATCATTTTAACTTCATGCTGCGTCAATCAAATGCATTGCTTATATTGTCTTTACGGAACGTTAAAAGTTTTCTGTCTCGGTAAAAGCACGCAGACATACATACAATTGAGTACTTATTGCAAAATGTTGATATTTTTGCTTATTTTTCATCTGTTGTTTTCCTGACTGTTATTTAAATGTCTATTATTTTTGATCTCATTTGTGCCAAATACTGTAATACTGTACTCCAACCTTTTGTAAGCGAGGGCTACCTGAAGAGATCAAATCATCCAGAGGGCTACTTGTTGGATATAATAAGAAACTACTTCCAAACTTTAAACCGTGTGATGCATATTCTTTTTTGCTATACTTAACTTTTAAGGTTTAGGTTTTTTGTTACAGTCAATTTCACCTTAGTTATACCACCATAACCATTTACGGTTCATGTAAACCATGTTTACGTTTGTTAAAAGCAGGGCCAGCAGGGAATTATATCATCACATTATGATGCCATTACTTATTCTGAACAGAAACTGTCCGCTAAAATCCCACTCAAGCGCAGTGGATTTTGTGCGGCGCTCTGCTGCGACCCGTCACGCCAGAGCGCCATTCACATTGTTTAAAGTGATAGTTCACCCAAAAAATGAAAATGTTGTCATCATTTGCTCACCTTCATGTCATTTCATACCTGTATAAATTATGATGAACACAGAGAAACATATTTGGAAGAATGTTAGCAATTTTCAATTCTGTGGCATCATTGACTGCCATAGTTGAAAGAAAGAAATGGTAGTCAACGGTGCCCCAGAACTGTATGTGTTCGTAAATTCTTCAAAATATCTCACTTTGTGTTCAACAGAACAAACAAAAAAATACAATATTACAATATTTTTCCTACTACCTATGGTAGTGATGTCACAGAACTGAAAATTGCTTACATTGCTTACAATTGCAAAAATGTATCCGACTCAATTCAGCGCATACTTTTTTTAAATTTTGCGCGTCTTTGCGTTTTATGTGATGTGCCTGCGAACAGCACCCACATCTTCTCAAGCTCACAGGGATCAAATTGAGTTCTCTTTGACATAGTTTTGCACTTGAATATATTAGGCATAGCTTAAAAACATGTGCAAATGATCAACATTCATGACGATGCAGCACTCGCCGGATCGGTATAGTCCAGAGCGTCATTCATGTGCAGCTCTTATTGTTGAGCCCTGTGCATGGCGGGCACCTCAAAAAGTTCATGCGGGCACCACGTTGGAGACCACTGCTGCAATCCTACTGCTCTGCAACAACGCACATACAGTAGCTATAGAAACAATGCTATCGAAATAAACTAAATTGAATTTCTCTCAGGCCAAAGCTACACGTCCTTATCATTCCACACATGTGCACGTGTGCCAGACATAATATCAAAAGGTTTTCAAATGAAGAATACGGTTAAAGACCCTTAAGATTCTGACATCACAGCTCAGGGTCAGACCTCCTCTTTGCGCAGTTTTCCAACACAATGAACAGACAGAATATCTATCACCCTTGAGATGAGCCCTTCAAAACACAAGGCTTTTCTGAAAGCACACAAAGACGACAAGGTTACTTCTACGCCGCCTGGTGAGATTACAAATAAACCGCAGCCCATTTAAAGCCGAGTTATAAAAAGAAACCATCAATTTATATTCAGCTCCTGTTTTACGACGGATGACTTTGAAACAGGTTGAGGTAGGAGGGCGAACACCAAATGAAACCCATTAACGGCACGCATTAATAAAACCAACAGCAGTCATATAACTACAGTATAAGATGAAAGTTCACGTCTATCATACATCATGTATGCAAAGCATGTCTGTTTGACTTGAATACACATCATTTGTTTACCTTTGACTGTGCAACAGATCATGAATGTGTTTTTGAAACAGACACTTAAGCATCTTCTTATAACTAGGTGTCCGATGACAGATTTTGTACCTATTTTCTTACTTACTCAAAATTCACATAAAAAGAGGTTTCGTCTTACCTTTGCTGAAGTCTTTCGGGTCCAGAGAGAGGCTGTATCCCGGCAGGGTCTCCAGCAGGAGTTTGTAACAGGCCTTCCAGCCCGGCTCCGGGATGGTGGGGGCCACACACTGCATGGCAGCGACCCGTTTGAAGAAAGCAGATTTTCTGTGGAAGCCGATGAGCTCGTAGAGCTCCGAGAGGATGCTGTAGCGCTGGATCTTCTCTTCTTCTGACAGCTGAACACAGACAAACATTTGATGAAAGACCTACCTAAAAGTATCATCCACATATTTATGAAATCATGATGTTGAGTTTAAAGGTAAGACTCTGGGTTGTGTTTTGGGGTTAAATCTGGATATTAGCGGCATCTAGTTGTGAGGTGGCGAATTGCAACCAAAGGCTCACTCCACCCCACCCTTTACAGTGGCTGACACAGAACTAAGATGTCGTCATGTTTTCCTTCTTTGCTGAAGGAGATAACGTATTTACGAAATGCGCCAGAGCAGTTTGTCCGTTTAGGGCTACTGTAGAAACAACATGGAGAATTCCATGTGAGTGAACCCGCGCTGTACGTATATAGAAATAGCTCATTCTAAGGTAATAAAAACAACACTTCATTCTGTAAGGTCTTTACACCTCTGAAGAAATGCATGTATATTTTATTGCATTTCTGTCAATAGATCTGACAAATAATGACACACTGGACCTTTAACACGGTGTCACATTTGGCACTGCATGTTAATATTGCTTTTAATCTAATGGTTCAATTAATTCCTTAAAGACACTACGTCTGTTATGATTTGTCTTATGTTTGTTCTACAGTTTATTTTATGTAAAGCTACTTTGCAACCATGTAAACTGTGAATGTTTTCAAAATTCAATAAAAACTTAATAAAAAAGTTTAAATATTGCATTAAAATAAATGTTATTTCTTAAAAGTATTCTGTGGAATTCTGGTTAAAGAACTGGTGTAAACCTCACAAGAATTACCCACAAGAGATGAGCAATTAACAAGAATTACTGTGTTCTTGATCAAGGCCCTTAAGTCTGCTCTGTACTGTATGTCAATTGGGATAAAAGCGCCTGCTATCTGACGTCTCACTATGCTGGACAGCGCAGATCTAAAGTCAAGCGGTTTGTGCGAGTGCTCACCTGGCCCAGGTTGATGTAAACAGCGTTCTGAAGGAACTCGGATGCCTCCATGGACCGTTTCTGAATGGCCAGAACTCTGACAGCTTTAATACAAGCTTCCAGCTCGATCACTCCAGCGCTCTTATACTAAGAGAGTAAAGGAGAAAGATTCAGCATACATTTGTTCACAAAACATTCTAACATAAAACTCTTCTCCACCAATAAGATGGTGTGTGGTGGGCGTTCTGGTGCAATATGGCTGCCGTCGCATCATCCAGGTGGATGCTGCACATTGGTGGTGGTTGAGGAGATTCCCCCTTTCCATGTAAAAGCGCTTTGAGTGCCCAGGTAGAATAGCGCATATAAATGTAATGAATTATGATGCTATACGAGTTTTGGCTTTCCGGATGTTTTAGGTAAAAATACAAAGACAGTATAGACTTGCACAGTGTGTGGACAAAATTAAAATTATAATGGGTTCTAATAAGTTCTATTGTCTTTTGTCGCATCGTGCCGCGTCCAGTGTAGACACGGTGTTAAAGTTCAAAAGACATTTTTTTCCATATCTCGTATTTAAACATCTCTCTATATAGATATGTAGCTCATTTGGTAGAGCATTGTGTTTGCGGCAGAAAAGTCATGATTCATGGGAACACACATACATACTGATAAAATGTTTACCTTGAATGCACCATAAGTGGTTTTGGATAAAAGCGTCTGCCAAATAATAATGTAATGTAAAAAAATCTAATGATATGCCATCAAATCTATCACGAAAAATCCAAGCTCAGCAGCAACCACTGCCAAGAAGAGCCTCAAAATCTTTTCAATTACAAGTCTCTAGTGCCCCCTGGTGGCCAGTGACAGAACTGCTGATGTGGCAGAATGAAGCATTTGAGATGAATGACACTGAATAAAGATCCATTCATAAGCGTGTAGTGAAAGGCTTTCCATTACAAACGCCACACGCAGAGAAAATAAAGTCAGAAAGACCCGGCTTATTATGATAAATAACACAAAAACCAGTCTGGACCTGTGCCAGACACATTACTTTTACTTTGTGCATAAAATTGAGAATAATGAAACAGAAACTTGAGTTTGTAAACAAAGCATTCAGCCACAAGAGGTCAGGCATTATAGTGATTTTACAGAACTTAAACAGAAGTACAAATACCATTGTACAAATAAAAAAATTCAAAGATATCACGCTTGGCACACACACGGTCTGATTCTCCGCAGTAATTCCATTAAGACAAAGCAACACGTTCAGAGCTCCGTTTAGATGCTATTGTTACGTTTTCGTGCTATGCGAGATCAAAACAGGTTTACGGTAAAAGAGAACATTGAAAATATGATGCCACAGAAAAGTTTCTGCACAAGCCTTTTAATAAAACAATTTTACAACCTAAAGAAGTGTAAGTGACCTTGCTGTAGTACGAGATGGCCTCCTTGTACTTCTCGATGATGTCCTCTTGACTTAAACAGTTCTTGGCTCGGCCGATCTCCGCGCTCGTGTCCGCACTGATCCCATTGGTCGTCAGGGCACCTGGACAGGAAACAGAGACGGTGACATTTCCTGGAAAAATCTCGAATACAACTAAGCTAAAATATAGTTAAACGACGTTGCATCATGGCATTCTGACATGTAGTAATGCAATGCAAAAGAGCCGTAAATAAACATAAACTACAGCACACCCATGAGTTTATTTTTCCACTGAAGGATGAGTCATGCTTTACCAAACAAAAAAAGACAAACAACTACACACACAACACTTATTAAAGATGACAAGAAAATAAATTAGATTCCATTTACTTTCTGAACAAATGTTCCTTATTGTGCATGACTCACCAGTGCACGTTACTGGAAAAAAATGTTCTCATCAAACCTTCTCTACCTCTGAAATGACTTTTAATGACATTAATCTTTAACAATATTAGCAAACCGTGGATGTAAGCATTCCTTTCAATCCCAATGGATAAAACCAATCAAAACCCTATCAAATCCTGACAGGGTTAATGTTAAAAATAATGCTTTAAAATAGCACTTCAGAGATCTGTATGTCTGCCAAAGAGCTGCTGGAATAACTCTGTAACCTGCGCTACAGTGACAGGAAATCAATTACAAACGAAGTTTTGTGTATTTTCTTGAAAAGAGGGCATTTGTGAAGAGTGTACATGTACGTTTCATGTTTCTGGTTTATACCAAGACTCGACACGTTACACCGCCCTCTGGTGGTAGAGCAGATTTAGGGGTCATTACAAGTCAACTGGCTAAAACTTTTACTCTTGTACATTATTTTTCTGGAATAAATGCTTACATGAAAGTCGTGGATGAATATGAGTCATCCCCTATTTTGTGGCAGGGGGGTCTATATGACAATTTTCATCTGAGATTTTGAGCCAATTTACAGGGTGTACAGTATGACTTTAAACAGATGACAGCGTCATTGTTTTATTTTTCCGTAGAGATTGATAGATCCAATCTTAGAATCCGTAGACTTTAGCAACACTTGCTGCATTACAGGCCAAACTTGTCTTGAAAAGGTACAATGCAAGAGATATGAAAATCTCAATGTCCAAACTGTAGAACTTCAAAACCAAATGTGGGTCACCTTTCATACAACTGATATTTCTTGTATTCATACATGTTGTTATCTAGACTAAACAACAGGGTTGAAAGATCAACAAGAACTCAGTATAGCAGCCAAACAGTGATTAGATGTTCCTGATGAGGAAGGAGATTCACAAAGCACAAACCGATTGGATCAGAAAAATGACTTGAAAAACCCAATCAAAGTTTGTTTAATAGAGGTTTGACGAATCAGTCCAACAGCCACTAAGTCTGATAATTGCTTCTGTCTGCGTTAATCTGAGCAGAGAATCAGGCAGAAAAAAACAAACAGCCCATCTAATGATTGCAAGAAAGACTTTTACCTCAAACCAAAAGAAACGCAAGGCGCCCAAACACCTGTACGCATGCTCACAACACAAGAAAATAACTAAAACTACTAGACAAACACACACACCAGGGAGGATAAAAGCCATATCTAGAGCTACATGCGCTTTACTGTACCTGGATCAATGAGAACTTCCTGTGCGCCTGAAGACAGACAGATAAACGGAGAGAGAGACAGATGCTGGTTGACTCTTTTGCACGGGCTGCAGTGTTAGTACGGCACATATCAGAGATCATAATGTCTGTTTATTATCTTAACATCCCTTTATTATGATAAAGCGTCAGTACGGCATCTGTTGTGGCAGACATGCAGTAAATAAGTGAGGGATTAATTATGAATAACTGCTGTTAGCAGCCGTTCAGAAAGCATGCAAGCTTTAAAAAAACACACACAATTATACGCTCTTTTAGTTGTAAAATACACTTCATAAATGACTCGTTTTGCAACCTGTTTTAAAACAGACTATTGTGCAGAACGTAAACACATGGTTCAGAAGCACTTCCTGTTTTCACCTTTAAAGTTGTCCAAATGAAGTCCTTAGCATAGCATATTACTCACAAAAATAAGGTTTTGATATATTTACGCTAGGATATTTACAAAATAACTTTCCTTACTATCCTAATGATTTTTGGCATAAAAGAAAAATCGATCATTTCGACCCATAAAATGTATTTTTTGCTATTACTAAAAATGTTCCTGTGCTACTTAAGACTTACTTAAGTTTTGTGGTCCAGGGTCACAAAGAAAAAAGACTAATCAACTGAAACAGGAAGTGCTATCTGGACCAGTGCTGTTTACATCCGGCCCTAAAAAACAAATAAATGTCATGTCAGTAGATATAAAAAAATAAAACCATATGGCGTCTGCAAGTGAATGACCATTTCTAAAAGCAATGACTTTAACCGATTTGGAGTCAGAGTGATTTTAGAAGACTAAAATTAGAGATCATTCTTCTTCTTTTTTTAAAGATTTTATAAAAGTAAATAAAATGATAATTAGTGATGTCAAATTGATTAATCGCGATTATTCGATTCCAAAACAAATGTTTGTGTTTATATAATATATGTGTGTGTGGCGTCACTAGCGTGTATATTTATATGTATATATAAACACACAAACATGTACGTATATATTTAAGAAATAAAAGTAATATATATATTTATATGTATACATAATGTAAAAGATATTGAAATACAAATATAGATTTTTTTTACATTTGTTATTATTTTGTAATCGATTCATCGCAATTGATTGACTTGACAGCACTAATAATAACTTATGTCTCTGGTTTAGACCGAATGTTTCTGCTGCTGTCTGTGGAGGAGAGAGGATGATTTACTAATGATGTTTCATAAGAGAAATAAACAGCCAATGAAAGAGACATCCCACTTCATACTCTCACACATTCATTCATTCATACAAAGATCTGGTTAGTAAATTTAGGTTAATTGAGAATTTTTGACATTCATCTCAATCTAACTTTCTCGTTTTCCCTCCTTGGATATTTTGGACACATAAAAACAAAACAAATCTGTTTTCTACTTGTTCATACAGTGAATCACGAGAAAAGGAAAGACAGAAAGGGAAGCAGTCTGAACACACTGACCAGGTCTGTGTCTCTTGCCAGCGTCTGCAGCGGAAGAAAGGCCAGGCTTACGGGCTCCGCTCTTCCCCGCAGTGCCTCCTGGGTAATGGAAGATGACAGAGGCCGAACACAATCCCTCCAGAGCAGCTGAGGAAGAAAACATAAACACTTGCTGTTCTTATTCACGACAGAAGAGTGCATGTGAATGCAGCAGGTCTTATAAAAGGTTTTGAGCAAAAGTCTTTAACAGAATAGACTTAATTGCTAACACAATTTATTATTGAAGTATAATAAAAAATGATTTCTACAACTATATTTCCTATTTCTTAACGCACACTTAGAAAACAATTTTAACTTGCGCTTAAAAACACTGGTTCAGGTTTAGGCTACCATCAAAAATGTTTTTAATACCAATTTCTAAACCCATTTGAAGAAAAGTCTTTCAATTATTAATCAGTCAGTTAATCCATCGCTGTCTTACCTCCCAGCCAGAGGAAGTCATTGACAGATCGCAGCAGCTCCACGGCCATGTGATAATGCACGAGAGCGTCCTGCAACATGCCCGCTTGCAAACACAGATCTCCCACGTGCTTCCTCATGCGGCCCTGACAGCGTTTCTTATAATGCCTGAGGAGAAAGAAAAACACGCTTTCATTCAGTCAAACGCTCATCGCTTACGCAAAGAGCTCGGCCGTTTATCAACGCAAGACACGCTGGCAGCCAAGCGCGGGTGACGTCAGCCATATTTAATTCAGGGTATTTTTATCAATGCGGCTTCATTTGGCTCTCGTTCAATGGAACATCAATATGCTGATGTGGTTCTACAGTGATCTATCATTATCATAGAGAGGGGAAGGTTGGAGTCATTGCAGTGAAAGAAGCACAGGCAGGACCACAGGGGTTTTAACTAAAGGGGGCAAAAAAGCATCTTGGTATCTATTCCACTGGATTAACAGTTTTGTGAAAATGGGGGAGGTCAAATCGTGGTGGAAGGACCCCAACAGGTACCAGGGTCAAGTGTCCAACGTTAGATTTGTCTTTTTTTACTGGGTCTTCTGATAGTCTTCACATACAGTAATGAAGTGTCAATTCTGCTCAATTCGTTCTGAGAGCACGGATGCCATTGTCAGATTCATGTTGAAAGTGTAGATGACATGGGCACAAAAGCTTCGCGAGCGATCACTCATGAATCACCGCATGATATCCGTGCATTTCTGCAGGTAACAGGTGAGGGGTGAACTTGAACAAACACTTGACCCTGGCAGGCACCAGATTCCTGACAATCTTGGCAGGGCTTCATATTCTTATCGTTTTAAGGATTAAGGGTGTAATTTCTGCAAAAAGATTGACTTTCCAAAACAGCTTCAGACGCTGGTCCAACCACTGTCTCTAAAGGGGAGGGGAAAAGGCCGATTGGGTAAGAATGAAGTAAAGCAGTAGATCTACCGGCTCACCTTTTCACACCCAATAAAAAACTCACAGGACAGTATGAAAGAAAAGAAGAAAGACAAATAAAACAAGGCAAAAAAAAACAAGAAAAGGGAGGAAAAACAACAGCAAGGATAAAACAAAAAACATGAAACAGGATAGAAAATCACGCACGGCTGTCCAAAAAACTGATCATGTAGCGTGAATCTTGGGTATATGATATTTACCATTGTGCATTCAGTCTTAATAATGTTTTCAAATAATCTTTTGTTTTTATATATATATTTCAGAGAAATAACGCAAAAACATTTATTCAAGAGTATCACTTTATCAGTTACACTGCAACAGAAAGTTGCTGTTGTGATTTTAGACCCACTTTAAAAGTAAAAAGCCACTTATATTTAATACAATTACTTGAATTTAGAAGAAAGATACCTAAAAAAAATCACTTCATAAAAGAGTTTTTAAACTATGAACATATTTAAGTGTGCCATAGCATCCAAACACTGTTCTTCAGACATGAAACCCCCACATCAGTCCATCACTCGCTTTGTTGGTTAAAACAAAGTTATTAATCATTTTTCACTTTGGCATTGCATTCCGAGCAAAAACTCACCTGCTGTCCGTGTCCAACCCGACAAAGTCCTTCTTCTCAAAGGGCACGCACAGCAGCTGGATCTTATCTCCAGACTTATCTGTGGCTCTGTCCAGCCTTTTCGACTCCAGGACGATAAATATGGACTCCACAAAGTCCTCGACCCGTTTCTCCACTTCGGGACAATCGTCATAACTCGGGTAGAATGCCACATCCGTCCTCTGTTGCTCGGCCACCTCCCCCTGCAGCCCGAAGACCAGCAGCCGTGAGTCGTACAGAGTCGAGCCGAACACCTCCTTCTGCCCGTGGAAACGGTCCGACATCTGTGGCCACTCTTTGGCTGTGGCGCAGCTGGTCACGGCGATGAGTCCCACGACTTTGCGATGCGTCTGGAAGTCGCCCCACTCGTTGTTCTCGGGAGTGTAGTGATGCCGGTAACGGATGAAAAGGACACGCTGAGAGTCTCGGATGCTGACCTGGCTCACGCTGGTGATGCGTTTGTAGATGCGGAAGAACTGGTCTTCCGCGACGATGCCCACGGGCTGAACCACCACCAGGACTGTCTGATGGTCCTCAGCACACTGCATGTAGTCTGGGACACTCATATCTGCAGACAAAAACTTTACAGAGACAAAACAATGTTACTCATTTCAGACTGTGTTTTAAACAGCGTATTTTGTACATCTGTTGGTAATAACTAAAGCCATGACTGTAACCATTTATTCAAGATTTTTATGTGTCTATATAGTAAAATACACATATATTATCCATATTAACCATTAAAAACATACAGTTTAAACATTAATCTACATATTATATTAATATTTGCTACCTTTAATCACTATTATAGGTATGACTCTTTGTCATTGTAAGTATATTTTCAGCTTTTTTATTAAGATAATAGCCTATTATATAGGCTACTTCAGTTCAATGCGAATCAAATCTCAAATCAACACTACAGCCAACATAGTCAGCGTTATAACATAAATATATGCCAATTATTCTCTATGACATAAATTCAATACATATCAACACTGAAAATGAACTGAAGCTCTTGTAAACAGACACACACACAGTCCTAAATAGCGTTTAAATGACACAACAAATACATATATATGTTTAACATTAGTAAAAACTAAGTAAATTAGTAAGTAGAACAGTATTTTTCAGTTCTTTCATTTGGTCAATATGGTCAACAATGCAAGACAACCTCTATTCCCAAATTAAACCACTCTCATTTCATAAAGTAATAGATGGTTTGTGTTTATTTAATAGATTGTATAAATATTTAATATTTGTGTTGGTTTTAATGTACGTTATTTCAGAATGAAGCATCTTTAAAAACAGAAGCAGGTGTCCATGTGAAACAACCCCCGAAACTAAACTCCGGAAAACGCTTCAAACTGAAACTGTAATATTTATTCAAAATAATATATTATCGTTGAACAAAGGTAAAGATTTGTGTTTTTACTCACATATTGTCAAATACAAACGCTTTTCCTGAAAACACAGCTGCTGTTCCTTCTTCTGCTGCAGTAAGCGGAGGGCGAGTCATATGTGCGCGTTCACGAGCGCTCCCTGCTGGACGTCCTCCAACACGTTATAATAGGAATTGCGTTGATTTAAATCGAAAATATAATGGTCTTTGTTGCTTTCTGCTGGTAAAGTGTTGGCTTTGTGAGGTGCTTTCTGGCGGATGAGACCCGACAGAACACCATAAAATCCTACTGGAATAAGACCCAAACACACCACATACAGGAATTCTGATGATTCATAATGGTATTTGTAATGTAAACCATTATAATTTGTATTGCTACAATAAGCAGGGCTATTTCAGAATGCAGTCTGAATGAAATAACCTCATATTATCATCAAACTTTATTGCAGACTAAAGGTCGAAATAAAATAAAGAAATTGCATAAAATAAAGAGAATATAGATATAAAATCATTCATAAATGTGCGTTTTCTTGTCTAAACTGTAAAAAAAATGCTCCATTCAAAGACCGCTCACACGACAGACCTCTGTCACGCCGTAGACACTTCCGCTCGCCTGCAGTCGTTCTCCTGCGCGCCTGTCATGTGATCAGCTTCCCGTTTGTGTTTGTGTTGATGCAGCAAGCTAACCGCTTTTCATTATGAAACCAATTTATTTGTATCCAAACTAAACCTTTTTACACACCGATCTCACATCGATCAGGTAAACGGAACACAGATAGCCTAATAAGACTGTTAAAATAATCTGGAAGCTTTTAAAAGTGGGTTATAATGTCGATCGACTACGAGGAGCAGCTAGCCGGAAGCCTGGTGGACTCTTTCCCGAAAGACTTTGGCTACGGCGTGGAGAACATGGACATGATGCAGGAAGACCTGGAAAACTCTCCATCTGCCGATAACAAACCCAGAATTCTGCTGATGGGACTGAGACGGAGCGGAAAATCTTCCATCCAGAAGGTCAGATGTGATTCCAGAGATCTTTACAACAGTATTTGAATAATACAAATAACTTTTCAACGTTAATATTGGTACATTACAATATGTAAATCATTACAGGAATTTGAAGAATGTGATGGTTATAATGGAAATTGTATTGGTTTTCATGTGGTAGTGTGTTGGGTTGGGTATGATGCTATTTGATGAATGGGAACGTCATTAATACACATTAATACATAAAGAAAGTTTGTTAAGGTTTTAATGGTAAACAACTGATGGGTCGCAAAGGTTTTTCCTTGAAATGTTTAAACATTATCATTCATGTATAATATTTGTATGCATGTATACTGTATTTATCTATAAGTTATTCTCGTGTAGTGACTTGTATATGTTTTGGCATACACAGATCATCTGTGTGTATTATGAGAATCTATTTAAATTGTTTTTCCAGTCAAATAAAGTTCATATTGTGTTCTCAACAGATGTCTTATAAGTGCTTATATCTGCCGTTTTGAATGTCAGGTGGTGTTTCATAAGATGTCCCCTAATGAGACCCTGTTCCTGGAGAGCACCAACAAGATCTGCAAGGACGACATCTCTGGCAGTTCTTTTGTCAACTTTCACATATGGGATTTTCCGGGACAGGTCGACTTTTTCGATCCGACTTTCGATTACGAGATGATTTTCAGGGGCACGGGCGCGCTCATCTTCGTCATTGATGCTCAGGTGAGCCGAAACCAACAAAATGTTGTGTCTGTCTGTCTGTTGCTTAAAAAGTGTGTTATTGACTGCGTTCACACTGCCACCAAAATCAGATTTTTTTGCTCATATGTGACCCAGATCTGTTTACTGCATGACAGTGTGAACAGGACAAACTTTTTCAATCTGATCTGAGCCACTTCCATATGTGGTCCAATGCGTAATTGAGCATTAAGGCTTGCAGTGTGAACGTAATCATTGTTTCTAGCGTTCATGTCTGAATTCGTCCCCGATTTCATTCTGGGCATCATTTTTCCTTTGGCATGAGGGTTGACCCTGTGCCGGGCATTAACCTCACTTTATCTCAATGTTGTGTCTCTGTCTGTCTGTCTCTCTGCAGGATGATTACGTAGAGGCATTAGGGCGACTGCATCTGACAGTGTCGCGGGCGTTCAGAGTAAACCCAGAAATCAATTTCGAGGTGTTTATACACAAGGTGGATGGTTTATCTGATGATCATAAGATTGAAACGCAGAGAGATATTCATCAGAGGGCTAATGATGATCTCGCCGATGCCAGTCTGGAAAAGCTTCACCTAAGGTTGCTCATTTTGATCTCATCTGATTCTTAAAAGATGAAAAGCTCCAGCAGGTTATGTCTTTAGAAATGTGTAATGTATATTCCTAAATATTTTGTTTCACTCTGTTATGCATCACAAATCCATTGTTGATATTGATCTTCACTTTTATTATTGTGCACTCTTATCCTATTTTGTGTTAAACTCATCCAACTTCTGTTACTCATTTTCTGTCATGTTTGGATGTTGTTTGATGTATATACTGTATATGATGTCAATTACTGATGCTTCTCTTTGTTTGGCTTCAGTTTCTATCTCACCAGCATCTATGATCACTCCATCTTTGAGGCCTTCAGTAAGGTGGTCCAAAAACTCATTCCTCAGCTGCCCACGCTGGAAAACCTCCTCAACATATTTATTTCTGTGCGTATACAGCTGCTTTCCTTTTGCCAAACGTATTTAAGCTCGACTCTAGCTTACTGTTGACTCTAAATGGCCTTATCAGTCATTCGTTTGTATTTCCTAAGTGTGTTTCTTACGTGACTTCCTCTCAGAATTCTGGGATCGAGAAAGCCTTTCTGTTTGACGTGGTCAGTAAGATCTACATCGCCACAGACAGCTCGCCGGTGGACATGCAGTCATACGAGCTCTGCTGTGACATGATCGATGTCGTCATTGACGTCTCGTGTATTTACGGGTGAGAAACTGTGACCATTGAAACCAAAACAAATAATCCAAATCATCATGAAGACCTTTAGCTTTATTTGTTTAGCACTTCTGTAGTGCACCATGAATATACAGTATGATTCTGTCATCTGCTTGTGTAAAGGTTAGATTTGTTTTTTGGTGCGTTTACAGACTGAAGGACGACAGCAACAGCAACGCTTACGATAAAGAATCTTTGGCCATTATAAAGCTGAATAACACCACAGTGCTTTACCTCAAAGAGGTAACAAAGTTCCTAGCTCTGGTCTGCATCCTGAGAGAGGAGAGCTTCGAGAGGAAAGGTGAGGAAGAATCTTTTCGTTTTTAGGCAGCAGATCTACATCTGCATTGTTTTATTGACAGCAAACCCTCTTTGATGCCCAGTTTTGCACAGAATATTTCAAATCATATTTTGACTGTACAATCATTTCCAAGATGTGAAGTGTTTAAGGTAAAGCCTAAATACTTCACATTTCATTTCATGTTTAAACCAGTGGTTCTCAAACTGGGGGCCGTGGCCTCCTCGGGCGCCCCGAGATGGTTTCAGGGCGGCCACAGATTTTGTGGCATTTTAGAAATATAGATATTTATCATAAATTTTGTGCAATCAAACATCAGAAAAACAACGCCACCAACCAAAAGAATTGATGTTTTAGCATTGTTTAACTGAATATTTTCTTGGTTTAATTAAAATTTTAAGTTTAAGATTATAAGTCTTTATTTGGGGGGCCGCAAAGCAATGCACTCTACACAAAGTAGGCCTTACAACAAAAAAGTTTGAGAACCACTGGTTTAAACAGTCTCACATCATTGGTTGAAATAACGTTAAGTTAGTCTGCTTGAACAAAAAGCAAACAAAAAAAAATGTTGCAGCAGGATTCACACTTTTGTGTAAATCAAAAGTACAAAAAAGTATTTTATGGATTTTGTTGTCAATGTATCTATAAAGCTGTGAGGGAAAAGTATTTTAACATGTTTATGAATTACGTACATCAGTTTTGCATTTTTGTCACCCTTGATTTTTGGACCAGAGTCAAGAGTCATGAACAGATGACGCAGGTTTCTTACGTTGATGACACGCGTACCACACACACATGCCCACATGACCCTCGACTGTATTCCGCAGGTTTGATAGACTACAATTTCCACTGCTTCAGAAAGGCCATTCACGAGGTGTTTGAGGTGAGCAGCGCCACCCAGAGGACAGTAGCAGCTGTGCAGTCCAGCCCACCCCACAGCAGCGGCAACGCTCTGGTCCGACTCAAAACGGCAGCGATGAACGGTACCCCCAGGAGTCTGGTTTAACCCGGGACATATGGACCTCTAAGAACACAGGGCCTTTACACAAGTGCACTAAACATGCGCTACCTTACACATGAGATACTGGAGCGCTTCTGTGGTTACACCTGCTGTTTCAGGTACACAGAAACACACCAGAGGACTCGAGGAGAACTACATTGCTGCTTTTTTATGATGCTATGATTTCTGTGCGTGCGTGTGTGAGTGTGTGCAAACACAGTATCACCTAATGTTATACAGGCAAACGGAAAATCTGTGCAATGTAGCCAAGAAATTGAAACACACATAATGAAAATTGTCGTTGAAATTGTGCTTAAGTTTTAGACTGAGCCAGATTCGCTAGTTATCGAAGTCATATTCTTAGATTCTTCTTGTACCAGAATTCCTCATTTGTTGGCCTGAGATTGCAGCGGCTGTCCCTGTTATTTACCTCTGACCTTTGTGAGGATTTTAGGGGAAATAAAGGGAGAAAAGGCCCAAATTACATTTTAACGCTCTTGTGAATGTCTAACTGTCTGTGAATTGCCTTACAGCTACATGAATCACATACAACTTCTCCTTCAGTTATAGAATGGATCTTGCCAAATATCCTCTTAGTTTAATTAAAAATAAACAGCGGAAATTTTCATCCCAGACCAACAACAAAAGTATGCAGTGTAATTTGCCATATAATGGTTATTCCAGTGTTCTGGTGTACATGCAGAATACAGTACAACGTCTGTTGAACGTGAGATATCGGTATTATGTGAATAACCCTTACTCCTTCTTTTACATGCTTTATTATTTTATTCACGTTCAAAAATGTCCAGTTCTTGTTCGGATATAATGAGGGCTGTGTGTGTTTGCGTGCGTGCGTGCGTGCGTGCGTTTGGTGTACAGACAACATTTTGTTGCACAGATTGTGAAAGTTTTTGTTTGAATGATTTGTGCGTGCGTGTGTGTCCTTTGTTTTTTCTAATAAAGTGTAAAAGAATAAGATATTAATTTTGTGATCGAATTATAAAGATTATTTAGAAAATGAAAATTGTTTACTCATGTTATATTTTGTCTCCGAGCACGATGAAATATTAAAGCTATATTCATTTCTGGCTTTTGTTCTTATTTTTGAATTGACCTGTGAAAACGTTCGTGTAGTAACTCTAGATGTCGCTGTTTAATAGTATTATTTCAGCAAAGTTGAATAACGTAAGCATTGAATATGACTGGAGCTGCACTGCGCAGACCGATCGATCATGACGTCAAAGTATCGTGAGAGTAGGGCGAAAGCTGTGATCTCGCGATAATTTGATATCATACCACATTTACTCTGCGCACAGCTGCATGAAGTCGAATACGACTTCAACAGATTAAACCAGAGCAGTATAATTTATATTACATGTATGATTATCCTTATTTTTAAATTGAGTCACTTTAAGAAATAACCTCGTAGAAATAAATGCGTTAATGTATTACCTCGGCTCAGCCAGGTAAAGAGAAGTGCAGGTACGTCGTCTACTATTTTGCTTTGGTTAAACAGCAGATTAAACAGTAGGTCCTACTAAGAGTAACAACTGAAAAGTATTTACGTTTATTTTTTGTACTTAATATAAACGTATAATACCCATATGTGTTCACGAGCACATGATGAAAACAACACATTTAATAGTTTTTCATTAGTTGAATGTGTGAATTTTTTTAAATAAAATATTCAAGCTTCACAATAAGGGCAAATCATTTTTCAAATGTTGATGTTTTGACAGTTTGAAGAATAAACAGGGATGTGGAGAGTTAGTTTGGATGTAATGGTCCAGCAGATGTAGGCGGGGTGTGAGTATCGAGCATTTGGGAAGCTGCGCGCGCCTGAGTGTGTCAGTCAGACCGCAGTCGGATCTCGCGCATCAGCTGGATTTAAAAACCCCGGTAAAATCTTAATTTACTACTAGTTATAAGTTATTATAAGCTACTAAATTATTGCTCTAGCATACGTAGACACTTTTGTTTTTGTCTCTCAATGCTGCGTAAAGCTCATCATAAAGCGGAACGCATGTACATGTGCTCAATTTAGATGTCAATCATCTGACTGTCATCATAATTGACGTGTGTCTGTATTTCTACTGAACCTCGTGAAGCCTTTCTGGTGTTTTTTGCTCTGTTTATTGAGTTTTCTTTGGTGTATCTGATGTATTTATGGATTATGGTGTTTATTGTCTATTGTTTAAGCAGTGTCTCTGTCATGCTGTTTGTTTTCCCATACAGGACAATCATTTTGGAAAAGGCTCAAAGTAAGTACCTACAGGTTTTGTACCAAACAATGATCGTTTTCTTGTGGTGAGAGGCACCCCAGGGACTTGGGGGACAAAGGCATCATGAGAAGTTGTGTTTCCCAAACAGGGAGTACGGGAATTTTCTTATTGGCATTAAAATGGAATTTACCCACAACTCCTTCCCCAGACATGTTTGTATGGGTATTATTCACAGATCTCACCCTGATGTTTCATTGATTTTGAGCCTTTTGTTTCCACACATTTTGTGTGACAATCCTCAGAAGACATCAGCAATGAAAGTCTATGGAGATAAACTCTGGTGAAGGGATTTTCCTGCTGTTGTGTTTTGTGTCTATGAATTAGATATTATAGGTCTTTATAATGATATAAGAAAAGTTTTTAAATGGTGTGAATCTTGCCTTTAATAGTTGCAGTCAGAAAACAAACCTCTAGAAAGCCGCATTATTTCTATTGGGGATTAGACAGGGATAGATTGTGGGATTAAGAGACGGCGCCGGTGAGGTAAACAGGACGCCTGTTTATAAAACATGGCTTGTAAAACTAAATAATACGAACATTTGGAGGTATTCTGTACCACCAGGGCAAGTGTGGTGTCCTGACTCCCGCTGCTCGATTTTTCCACCATCTAAATGCATGATGTCACGCCCGCAATTTCCAGACATACAGCGAATTTGGCACCAAGCGGGATAGTTTCCACTCACATTCAGCAAACACATGGTTACGGGGTCTGTATAGACGTGTAAATGGCTTGCTGAGAGAAATCTTTCTAAATGAGTAACTGGCAGAAATGTTGGTTTTCTAAGAAATGCAACTGTTTTTTCATCATCTGGAGAATGGAATGTGCCATTTTTTTAAGCAGAAAAAATCCTTTGTTTGCCCTTTTTTAAAGCATCTCATTCTTCGGTGCTATGGCCCTGACCACAGTGGCATTCTCACAGGGTGGTACAGGCAGAGAGGGTGGGGCTTAGACAATAGCTGGAGAAACGCCAGGCCCATAGACACGCTATGATCTCGGTATAGTGTGACCCCTCACACAGGGCACACTTTTTTAAAAAAAGGGTGCTATATAGCACTAAAAGTGGTTCTTGGATCGTAATTGAGGAACAACTCAAGAACCAAGACATGGTTCTATATTAAAGTGGTTCCCCTATGATACGAGCCAAGAACCACTTTTAGTGCTATGGCAACCATGGATTTGTTCAAAAATGTAAAATTACATTGGTATGAGATGTAGACTCGGGCACGCCCACAACCCTACACATAGTAAACGGTCTGGAAACTGAATGGGTGGAAAATATGACATTACATATACTTTGTTTTTTGTTTTTTATGACAGTGGTGGCTTACCAACTTATTACAGTTTTACAGTTGTGTAAACTAGATTTGTGAAATATCTGATGGAAACCTACCATATAGTTTTATATTAACAGGCAAAATATACAGTGACTTAAGTGTAAGTGTGATTTATTTTTTCGATGCCTAAATGTAAAACAAATGGTTGGTTAGTTTTCCACCCATGGTTGGTTCAAATTTGGACAAACTCCACTGGCTAAATTAAACTTGAAAATGTCTATATTTGACCCAACCATGTGTTGAAAACCACCCAGCATTTTTAGAGGCTATAATCGCTTCGACAAAAAGTAATGGCACTCCAACTTTCTCAACAAGCCAAATTATTTAGGTATATCAATTATGTCTGTAGGGAATAAAGAAAATGATGAATCAGAGTTTTGCCTTGGCAGAGATTACAAATAACTATGGCATTTGGCAAACGTGACGGTATTTTTTGTAAGGGTGCGGGTGGTAAAGAAACACTTCTTTATTCTCACTCCAGATTTTCCTTTGGTCTCTTTATGCATGTGGGGATTGGTTTGAGATCTGTCTGTAATGTTGAAACGGATCAAAAACCTGTTGAACCAACATGTAATTTACTCCAGATGTGAATCGTAAATCCATTACGTTCAGCACATGGTTGTGTTATCAGTATTTTTCGTTGCAGGTTTATTGCCTAAATTAGGGTAGATATAAGAGAAATCTGATGGGTTTAATGTTTAAAATGTCTGTATAGATAAGAGAAAAGGGATTTATAGTGAATGTTTTTTCGATTAATGCAGACCCAGAGCTGGACGCGGTGCTAAAATCACGTCTTAAGCAATATACCTGTTTCGCTTACAATAATAAGCGTCTCATAATGTCTGTATTGTTTGAGACTGGCTCTAATGAGTCTCATGGCAGAAAGATGCGTTGTTGTTAACAGTAAACAAACTCAAAGATCTCAACAGTGATTTTAGATTTAAGCTCTTTTATGTTCCCTAAATTGATCTTTATTCGTAGTTCTTGGAATGCAGAAAATATTTCATAACAAAGTTACATTTGACCTGCAGGTATAGTCGTAATAGTTTCAGAGTTGTTTTATTATAGTTTCTGTTTTTGAACACGTCTTGCATTGAATAAGCTTGACTCTAGTACTCAGAATACCTGTGGAAATCACATTGAAGGAAGGTTTTGTTCTTGGGTCAGGTTTTACGCACCATTTAGCAGCAAGTTTCTTTGGAGACCTGCGGCTTGTGGAATATATGAGGTGGAACCAGAACAGAGACGCCATTCCTGGGTTTGGGAGTGCAGGGGGTCTGTGTAAATTAAAACAAGCATGGATTGTACATCATGGAACTTTTGGTTCTTTATTCAGATGTGGTCTAAAATCATGTTGATAACAAAAGTTTGTGCATTTAAATATGAAACTGTATCTTGTGAGTCTGTTTGTCCTTTGTGAGATCAGCTTTATTTATACGAGCGTTTATACTTCCAGGTTTCTGGTGAAAGCGGCAGGCTTACATTTATACATTTGCAGCTTAATGTATAATTTTGTGCCTGTTACACAAACCCATTTGTAGAACCGTCGTCTTAAAGTCTTCATAAAACATTTCTCTGCGTAAGCTTACGTCCATGAACCCTGATGAAGTGACATTCAGTGAAATGTCAAGGGGTTGAAAGAGCAAAACTCTTCAGAGCATCTTGAAAGGTCAGAAAGCTCTGGTCACTTTACAGTCTTCTAGATTTGACCATAAAGCTGAACACTTTGGGATATGTTTCAATCTTTACATAGTCTAACATGAAGACTTTGGGTCGTTGGCGTGATGTGGTAGATGCGTCATCTGCTGTATGGTCCGAGAACTTTGGAAACATTCCTAAATTCCTAAAACATCTTTCTGTATATGTCTTTCCCTTCCTTTTGAATGTGTCGGCAGGAATGAATGAATAAGACATGACACATACACTTGCCATGTGTGTGCGGGAAGCTGAAAGAAATGGGGAAAATCAACTAGACTGGACATTTATTAAAGAGAAAATGTTGCTTGCTTATTAAAAACTGTCTTTAGCATTGGTGTCCACTGTCCATTTTGAATCTATGACGGGATTTTTTCCCTGGGATTTTTTTTTGTGCGTATCTAATATTCACTAGTTTAGGCTATACTGAACCTTAAAGGGATATTTCACCCAAAAATGTAAATTCTGTCATTTACTCACCTTCGAGTTGTTCCAAATGTGTATAAATGTCTTTGTTCTAATGAACACAGAGAAAGATATTTGGAAGTATGCTTATAACCAAACAGATCTAAACAAAAACAATGGTATTCAAAAGTGCCCCAGAACTGTTTGTCCTACATTCTTCAAAATATCTTCTTTTGTGTTCAACAGAACAAAAAAAATGATAAAGTATTTTTTCCTACTATGGGAGTCAAAGGGTGTTGAGATCTGTTTGGTTATAATCATTACTCCAAATATCTTTCTCTGTGTTCATCAGAACAAAGAAATGTATACACATTTGGATCAACTCGAAGGTGAGTAAATGATTTTCATTTTTGGGTGAAGTATCACTTTAACATGAGCAGTCTCTTTTGGCTTGGTCTTACTGTAATTCCTGACTTGTAAAAACCAAAATTGACATTTAGAAAAGATCAAGTTGCTGGATCCTTGACATGTGTTGATGTGTGGTTATGATGTCATCAATTCTGTCTTAGCCCTTTTTGGATGAAGCCGTTTCCAAAAGACATGCAGTTAAAGGTTTTAGTCATTCTTTGTGAAAAAGAAAAATGATGTCATGTAAAAACTTGTCAGTCTTCATGGAGTGTTGTTTATATCGCCTTGATTGTGGTTCAATACTCTTTTATTTTATGGTATTATTATGATAGGTGAGAAGTGAATGATGGATATTTATGTAATAAATGTCTTAAATTTGTAAAGGTTAAAGGTTCAGCATGTTCTAGAATCCGACTTCTGTTGCATGCTTGACTCCCACACCGAACCCAAGAGGAGAAAACAGTCTGTTCTTAATATAAACAAACAAGGATGGGAAAAAAGTGGGGACAAAAAGAGGCAGTCTGGACAAACATCTGACCCTTGAGTTTGCATTTTTGTGTCATTGTTCAGAAACGTTCCTCTGTGGGCTTGTGTGTCGCACAGCTCTTGTTCAAACGGCTTTACACGCAGACATCAGTCTCTTTTACATGAAACATTTACAGGACGCTGGGGGATTGACTTTCCTAAATGCGAGTCAAAAACAAAAGGTTGGTGTTGGGATTGAAAAAGTGCGTGTGATAACATGGTTGATATTACATCTATACATAAAATAAAATCCACTGAAGTAATGTTACAAGTTGCCTGCTTCCAAAGAAAAAAGATGCTCTTGCGTAAGGATGTAACCATAGCAACAGTGGAATTAATAGATTTAGATTCACAATCGCATTTGATGGGAAATCTTAGTTGAAGCATTCAG